>NC_055968.1:20917050-21007050 GCF_018492685.1 Alosa sapidissima | reverse complement strand
AATGGCCTAAATCTGGCACTCTGCTCCTCCAATGAAATACTTAATTAGAGTTCCCACTGCCACACTGCCACCACCCTGCAGTTTCTCATGAGCTTACAAGAGTTGTTCCCAATCCTCCCAAGCCTTTATCAGCTGCTTCGCCTCCTGCCAGGAGATTTGTTTATTTGTTTGTTGCTAACTGTAAAAAAAGTTTACTTTCTTGGTAAACATATTGATTTACTGAATGATTTAGATTTATGATTATGTTTATATCAAGTCTATGATTTCATTATTTTTCCTCAAATCTTGAATGTGTACATAACTTTATATTTTTTCTGAACTAAATGGCGCTATTTCTTTTGCAATGAGCTGGAATTTACTATTACTGAAGCCAGTAAGCCTCATTAATCGAGCAGTTGTTAAACAATCATCAAACAAATGATGAGCAGTTATTTGGTTTAATGATTTGGCTGTAACTTGTGGGCCTGTGATGTGTTGGGTGGTTTTTCCTGCTATTGACCCCTGTGCCCGCTCTGCTTTTGTCCCTCTACACACACACACAGGTCACGACTGTGAGCAAGTGGACAGCTGCGTCTCCAACCCGTGCGCCAACGGTGGCACTTGCGCAGTCCAGTCCAGCGGCGCATACTCGTGCACGTGCCCGTCCGGCTGGGAGGGCCCGCACTGCGAGAACGACACGGACGAGTGTGCCGACGCCTCCGCGTCGTCGCCGGTCTGCCACAACAAAGGGCAGTGCATCAACACGCTGGGCTCCTACCAGTGCAGCTGCCCGCAGGGCTTCACCGGACGGCACTGCGAGACCCCCTACCAGCCCTGCGCGCCCACGCCGTGCCAAAACCAAGGCACCTGCCGACCCACCTCCGACTTCAACTATCAGTGTCACTGCCTGCCAGGTGAGGGCTGATGGCGTAAGTGGAAGGGAAGGAGAAAGTTGGCAAAGAAATCTGGAGGGGAAAAGGAGAGAGGAAGTTCAACACGTAACACACACCGACGGATACAGAAATTATTTATTTATATATAGAGAGAGAAAGAGAAAGAAAGAGAGAGAAAGACAATGTTATAGCCATCTGCATGAAGGAGACGTTCACAATAACCAGACGTTCAGCTGGTTGGAACAGCTGCCAGACAACTGTAACCAAAAGCGCACAAGAATACAAGTGAGAGACAGAGAAATAGAAAGAGAGACAAAGACAGAGAAAAAGAAACAGACAGAGAGAAATAGAAAGAGAGAGAGGGGGGGAGACAATGAGCAAAAACAGAGAGGAGAGAGAGAGAGAGAGAGAGAGAGAGAGAGAGAGAGAGGGTGGAGAGAGAGTGGAGAGAGAGAGAGAGAGAGAGAGAGAGAGAGAGAGAGAGAGAGAGAGAGAGAGAGAGAATGGTGGGATATAGAGAGAGAGAGAGAGAAAGCGAGAGAGAGAGAATGGTGGGATATAGAGAGAGAGAGAGAGAGAGAGAAAGCGAGAGAGAGAGAATGGTGGGATATAGAGAGAGAGAGAGAGAGAGAGAGATTGGATACAGGTGTGAAGCTGCTCCTCCTGCTGCCCTCATCCGCCTCTCTGCCCGTCTGTCTGCTGTTTCTAATTAAAATACTCGAGTTGCAACAGTTGGCATTGTTCTGTGTGTGCACTGCCTGCTGTGCGGGCAGAACACACAGGCATGCCCGCACAGGCATGCATATACACACACACCCTCAGGCACAGCTAATGAGTCCTGGGAGACTTCTCAATGTGTGTGTGTAGACTGTCTAGGTTTGTGAGTTTATCTTTTCTTAATGTCTTTATTTTAATGACCTGTTACATGGGTTTGTGGCAGGATTCAATGGAACAAACTGCGAGATTAACATCGACGACTGCCCTTCCCATGACTGCCAGAATGGAGGAACCTGTATGGATGGAGTCAACACCTACAACTGCCAGTGTCCACCCGAATGGACAGGTATATGAATATATCTCAGTATACTTTCTTTATTGACATTTGTCTCTCTGTGCTCAAACTTTATTAACTCCTTAATATTTCTACTTCTCTTCTTTCCCTCCTCCTTCTCCTCCTCCTCCTCCTCCTCCTCCTCCTCCTCCTCCCTCTCCAATTCCTCTCTCTAGGTCAGTACTGCACAGACGATGTGGATGAGTGCCACCTGCAGCCCAACACCTGCCAGAACGGTGGCACATGTAACAACATGCCGGGCAGCTACAACTGTGTGTGCGTCAACGGCTGGAGTGGCCCGGACTGCTCGGAGAACATCGACGACTGTGCCGTGGCCGCCTGCAGTGAGGGATCTACCTGTGTGGACCGCGTGGCGTCCTTTATCTGCGTGTGCCCACACGGCAGGACAGGTAGACTGCAGGCTCACGGCGTCACTGATTCAGTGTGTCTGCTTGCACACCAGCGTCCATAGTTTTTGCGGTTTAAGGGCCGGGAACGATAACTATAAAGGCAAATGTAATTGTAATGTTAGGAGCGTCCACACTCCACAGTGACCAATAATAGTGGTTCCACTGCACCACTAGGTTATGTTCATGTCACGCTGTGTTTTCGCTACAATGTTGCACTTGCGTTAGCTTTGTGTCCTTTATAGCAGTTAAACTCTGTCTGTCTCATAAATAACCGTGTTTTTTTTTTATTACGAGTACTGTATAAAGTATATACTCCTTTGATCCCGTGAGGGAAATTTGGTCTCTGCATTTGTCCCAATCCGTGAATTAGTGTGCAGCTATGATTGACATGAACCTATGCTCTTGCCCCAATAGCCAGTTGCGTTTGCGCAATTTCGTTGAAATGTTGAAATGTTGAAATGACTCCTTGTCTGTGGGCTCAGCCGCTGATACAGGTACTGACGTTGTTTGTTGCTGTGGTTTCCCTCAGGCTTGCTGTGTCACATACCTGACGCCTGCATGAGCAGCCCCTGCCGCGAGGGCTCTCAGTGTCACTCCAACCCCATCAACGGCATGTACAACTGCATGTGCCAGTCAGGGTACAGGGGCAGCACCTGCTACGAGGACATCGATGAGTGCAGCATCGGTGAGGACGCACTCACACACACACACACACACACACACACACACACACTCAAACACACACAAAGACACACAAAGCTTTCTTATCTGAGAGTGACCACGCACTCAGATAAAGGGCAGGGATTTTTGTCCGTCAACTTGCAGTGTATACTCCTCTCCGTATAGTTACACTTAAAATAAACTAAATACTGTGTTAATACATAATCTGAATCTTCATTGAGACTTGAGTAGCTAGGGTGCAGCAGACCACATCGGTGGTTGTATGTGTATATGGGTCTGATCTCTCGTACACTGTGTGACTGGAGTGTTCCCTCCTTCCCTCCCTCCCTCCCTTCAGGTACGAACCCTTGTGAGCACAATGGGCTGTGTATGAACACAGAGGGCTCGTTCACCTGTAACTGCGCCCAGGGATACACAGGGCCACGCTGTGAGCAGGATGTCAACGAGTGCCTGTCCAACCCATGCAAGAACGATGCCACCTGCCTAGACCAGATTGGAAAATACACATGCATCTGCATGCCAGGTGCGCACACAAACACACACACACACACACACACATGCAAACGCAAACACACAAATACACACTTATTATAGTGTAGATGAGTCTGCCTAAAGATGACAAGTGGTTTCATTTTTTATGATGAAACACTTTGTAATGATGATGTCATTTTCATTTCATTGAGGAAACAAACTGACACATGGATTTCTGTGCAAATATATATGGACATACTCCCACCTCACATTATTCATACTCTGTCACATACAAACACATTTTCACACATTCATATTTATGGACCCTTTCAAGAGAGTTCCATTATCAGCATCATAGTTGGCCCCACAAGGCTTCCTTTTTAACATTCCATATGTTATCTTAATGCAGAGGAAGTAGATTGGGGTCCAAATAGAATGTTCAAGCATTGTTTTTGTTTACCTTGTTGAAAGGGTCTATAGACATTTTATTTTGCCATGTGTAACCAAACAGATTGTCTCACCACACTACTCCTTTGTTTTTTCTATCCCCCTCTTTCTTTCTATTTCTCCCTCTCCCCCCCCCCCCCTCTCTATCTCTCTCTCTCTCTCTCTCTCTGCTTCATCAGGCTTTGAAGGCGAACACTGTGAAATCGAAATTGATGAGTGCAACAGCTCTCCTTGCCTGAACAGCGGGAAGTGCAGAGACGAAGTCAGCCGCTTCGTCTGCGATTGTCCTCAAGGTCGGCACCGTCAACTCATTATCTCTTTATTCTTATCTCTCTCACTCTCTTTGACCCAATCCTGGACGTTAACAGTTATCAGATGGTACCTGCGCACTACAAAGCCAACAATCAAGACTTTTACTTTCCTGTAAACATCACCCCGGTCTCGTCTTTTTTTTCTTCTTTTTTTTTCCAAAATTCTTTTTATTGGTCTTGAAACAAATACAGTACAAAATCATTGGCAAAGCAAGAACCCCAGCAAGAGACCTCCTTAGCCTTTCACCTATTTTATAAATACCTGTGGACGCATCCTCCCACTGTCACTCATTCTTAGGGGTTTGAGAAGCTGTAAACTCTTATCATTGTTATCTGTGCGGTGTTGTCCTATGTCTGAACAAGTTGTCTGTGGCTTGCATAACGTGAGACTAAAGCCGAAGCTTCTCCCGCAGGATTCACCGGTGAGACGTGTCAGGTTGACATTGATGAATGTGCCAGCACACCCTGCCTCAATGGTGCCAAATGCTGGGACCGGCCCAATGGCTACGACTGTGAATGTGCCGAAGGTAAGAGTGCCACGCCAAAAGGTTTTTTTCCCATATGAGAGACCTATCCTGGGTTAGGCTCCTCTGACACCTCAAATAAAGAATGTGAATATTTAGTAATACTAATTGTAATGTATAGCAGTGTAGAAAATATAGAGTAGCTGGTAATATTTTACCATACAAGGGTCGTTGTTTAAAACTGGTGAGTTGTTACAAAGTCATTTCATTTTGGATAAAAGGGACAAATTTGGAAACGTAATGCTTGCTTGCGTTAACTTTGACAGGATACAAGGGGTCGCTGTGCGAGGAGAACATTGACGACTGCAACCCCAAGCCCTGCCACCATGGAGTCTGCAAGGACGGCATCGCCACCTACAAATGCGAGTGCGAGCCGGGCTACATGGGCACCATCTGCAACATGCAGATCCAGGAGTGCCACAGCAGCCCCTGTCAGAACGGAGGCCGCTGCGTCGACTTGGTCAACAAGTACCAGTGCGTCTGCCCGACGGGAACCTCCGGTGAGAGCAACTGCCCTGTCCGCCCCAGCTGCCCCCATGCCATCTGTCGCGTTTGTACCAGCCCTCTGTTTCATTCATGAGACAGCCAATTAGATCTTCCATTCATAACGGCCAGAAGTGCTAATTGGCTACACAAGTTCGGAATGTTTCATTCGCAATTCTTTCCAACACGTGCCACTCTGGGGTTAAGAGCTTTTCGTTCGGAAAACAGTGGCCACATTGAGTGCTAAAAATAATCTGGTATGTTTTTGCCTAACTCGGTTAGCATTGCTAGATTGGGTGAATTAATCCTCTCGGCCATTCATTAGACACACACACCCATGCGCAGATGCCCTTGGCGCTACCCTTCGACACAGAGACACATTGCTTTGCTCTGGTGCACTTTTTTGTGTCCCAGTAAGACCTCACACATGGTTTAGCTCTTTGAGCCTTTGGTTTTGAGGTTTGAGCCTTTGCAAGAACACTGAGAAGAGTTACTAAACATAGAATTTGGAGTTGTATCTAATGTTATGCTTTGAGATGATTCATGCTTTGTACCCACCATGAGTGTGTTAGGTATTAAGCATGCACAAAGTATCAGTGGTTCCATGTCACGTGTTTCCCTCCACAATTAATGCTTCTGAATACTGTGGAACAGCATATTCAAAAATGTTTATGTCAAGACTTAATTTTGAGGTCTTTTACCTCAAAATGACTTTCCATTAACATTGATGTTACAATACTAAGTAAATCTGAATGCCTGGACAGATTCCTATAGGCCCTAGATGGGTGAATCCTGGGTTACCCATGTGGGCCCTACATGGAGCCCATAATGGGCCCCATCATCAGCCCACCTGGGCTTACCCAAGTAGGGCCACCATTAGGGTGGTTCACAAAATTAATTTTCACCAAATTTGGCCAGATCACATTTTGTCTTGTTCCAATTGGCATTGTAAGCATCTGTACCAAAAATGGAGTCAATTGCTGCACATTTAGGGGTGGCACACTTTTTCACAATATTGACACATACACAATACATGATTTATTGGTATCCGAATAAAACCATTGCAGATGCTGCATTGAAGAGCATTGGATGACATTTGTGGTATCTGTCAGAAGAACTCGTCGCCCTGGCATTTTTTGATGCTCAGCTCACCACCATTGGTGGTGGTTAGTGAGGTCCCCCCTTCCCAGTGAAGCGCTTTGAGTATTGAGAAAAGCGCTAAATAAATGTAACGTGTTGTTGTTACATTGTGTTGATGTTGAAGAAAAAGAGACAATGCTGAGAAATCTTTAAAGACGCCCTGGGAAGATGCTTTCTTCCACGAGAGCAGTACAGCTACCATCTCTGGCCTAGTTACTCGCTGCTCAATCCACTTCTTTGAGGTTCTTACTGAAGGCCAAATGGATGGCAGAAGTAACCCTGATGATGAACCCTGTCCATTCTCACAGATGAGAATCTGCGTCAAAAAGACAATTCCTTGAAGGTCATCAACGACAGCGCAGAGAGGTATTGCCCTTATTAAACGCTGTCAACAATCTGTGCGAAGCGAAGACCAAAAGCATTTTTTGCTCCGTGTTGTGCAAGGACACAGAGATAAAGTATCAAAAAGAACAAAGTCATCATACAGCGAATAGTGTTTGAACTTTTCTAATGTTCTTACTCATTTAGTATAAGTACAGGGAGAGATTATTAATGACCATACTTATCTTTTATTTTGTTCAAGTTTCTGATTCCTGCGAAAGTTATGCATTCTTAGGTTGAGCAATTGTGAAAAAGTGTGCCACCCTTTACTGGCATCCTATTGGCTCAATTTTTGTTACAGATGTTCAAAATGTCAATAGGAACAAGGCAAAATGCGATCTGGCAAAATTTTGAAAACTTTTACTTATACCATTATATTGTGAACCACCATGGAACCAGAGGACAAATTAGCTTGGCCCCGGCTGGGTAGCCCAGATGGGGGCCCACTTGTCAGCCCACAACCAACCCACACGGCCCTAGGTGGGTGTGTTACCTGGGATGGTACTGGCCAAGCAGATCCCACGGCAGCAGTTCTGCTGTGCATGCTTCTCTCGCCCACCTTGGATTGGTTTGCCAAGCCCCGGTTGAACAATGCTACAGACACATGTTCGGGCATACACTCAGAGACAAATAGACACTCACACACAAACAAACACACACACACACACACACAACACACACATACACACACACACACACACACACACACACACACACTGGAGTCAGTTCAGGACATCTTCTTCCTAACTGAGCTATATCGCCCACCCTCACTTCCCATATTTATCCTACTGACCTCAGCACTCCCTCCGCTGGACTGAGACTGAACTGCAGCTTGCCGTCCTTGTGGTGATACAAGGAAACTATGTAGCAGATTGGACTGTTAAAGTAGCCTCCCCCAACTGTTTGCTTATCATGCAGATAGCAAAGCATATTAGTCATGTTTCTGTTTTGACTTTGTAGTATTTCAAGTCTGACTCATATAAGAATGACAGATTAAAAAGGGTGAAATACCTGGTACCATGCTTTTTTATAAGATCTAGAAGTATTAGAGGTATTAAGGTAACAATTTAAGTAAAACAGTCATAAGAGGTAAGAGGTATTAAGGTAACATTTGTTTCTTGAGTTTGTCATCACATCCAGTCCAGTAGATTGGGTGCTTATCTTCTTTCCTTTTTGACTTTGTTTCAGGCGACAACTGTGAAAACAACTACGATGACTGTGCCAGTAACCCTTGTATGTATGGAGAGTGTCAAGACGGAATCAATGAATACTCGTGTGTCTGTGATCCAGGCTACACAGGTGCAGTAGTCACACTTCTCAGAGCCTTGGTTGATTTATACAGTTAATCTCAGAACTCCTAGTGTTTCACCAAGTGAAGTAAATTTCTTCCCCATTGTTACAGCTAGGTTATACCAGGTCTGTTTGTAGTTTGCAATTTGCACTTTGTGCAAATTGTTTTAGAAGACTGGTCTATTTTTAAAAAAAAATATTAGTTTGGCTTTTATGCCGTTAATCAGATAGGACAGTGAAGAGAGTGACAGGAGGTTAGTGGGAGAGAGATTGGGTGGGATCAAGGAAATGACCTGGGTCAAACTCAAACCCAGGTCCACACGGGCACATGGATCCGATTGTGGCCATGCACCCCCCCAGACATTTTTTCAATGTACAAGCCGCTATCACGTCAGGCGTAGCCAATTCCATTGATTGTAGTGGAATCTAATTGTTGCAGCACACGCTCCACAAACAAAACTCTTCATTTATGTGCCTGGTGCAGCCTGCCTGTTAAGCCTGACTTGTTTCTTTTACTTTTTCCCTCTCTCTGGATATGCATACCTTGACCTGCTATGCGTTCCTTCCTTGATCAGCTACTCACTTGAATTGCCCCTCAAGTATAAGCTGCTTTCAATAAAAAAAAAAAAAAGCTTTGATTTAAAAGACTAAATTTATGCGTGTGTGTGTATTTACATCACAGGGAAGAAATGCGATGTGAACATTGACGAGTGCAGCTCCAACCCGTGCCTCAGCGGTGGCACCTGTGAGGACAAAGTGAACGGCTTCCAGTGCCTGTGCCCGCCTGGCACCCATGGACCCCTGTGCCACTCAGGGGCGGACCACTGTGCCCCGCTGCCCTGCCGACATGGAGATTGTGTGGAGCAACAGGACGGGTAAAGAAGCAGACCGTTACTGGTCTTTCCTCTGCTTGTACTCTACCAGCTCTGTGTCATGTTTAAATTAAAATCAAATGGTTATTAGCTCAACTGTTTAACAGTATTGCCAAAGGTAGTGAAAGAGAGAAATCTTCTTAAGGACTGTAACTATTATTTGAAACGCTATATTCTCCATTTTAATGGATTTTCATACATCTTTTTTTTTTTTTACATTTTGTTCTGCAAGTAATGAAATACACAATTGAACCTGAATGTAACACAGTACCTGAAATATACAATTGAATAACATGACTTATGTTTTCAAAAATGGAGATATAGCGTTTTGGAACCAAACTCTTCATATGAGCTCCGGATGAAACACTGCAGCCAGTCGGTCAGAACTACATAATGATATATAATAAGATCAAGGAGACTAGCACCAGTAATTCCAGATAAACTCTCCTTTTGCTCAAGTCGTACAATATATCATATGCATTCTAACCTGAATATTAGCTGGTTAACAGTACTGAGCGAAGCTGCTGGAACTTTTTTAATTGTGTGAAGCTGTGTAGCAACCTGATTGGTCAGTTTCCCCTACATTATAGCACACCTATGGTAGGGTATGTATTAAACAGTGTAGCAAATATATACAGTCATTTCCTGTGTATTAGCCACATTGTGTATAAACGGCAGGACAGTGTTTTATGCAAGTTAAAAAAACAAAACCATATTAATACTATATTAACTGCCCCGTGTGTTAACCTCATAGCTGAAGAAATTGAGCAAAATCAATGTATAAACCTTGGCTAATAGTTTGGAAAATTACGGCACAACAAAATTGTTACGTACAACATAAAGCACCATTCTCTTTTTTTTGGCCCGTCCCACTTTGCCTGTAGTTTGTACACACTCAAATGAAAGCTGTCTTTCTTTATTGATTTATTTATATTTATGAGTTCCTTCCTGAATGTTATCTTAATGATCCTCTTATCTTGTTTGTGCACTTTGACATAACACTTCGACTAAGTAGCCGTCAGACAGTCAGTCTAGTAGTGGTGATTAGCTTTTATTTCTATGAGTATGGGTAGATGAGGCAGACATCCTTGCCTGGATGATGGTTAGATGCTACATATATGCTGCAATTAGTCTTGTGAAAAAGTGAAAGAAATGCTCATTAGAAAGGAATGCTATTGGCACTAACAGCTTTCGTAAGTGATGTATAATATGCATGAAAGGCTAAGAATTTGCTTGGGGGCAGACCCTGACACCCACAGCCAACCCGTCATGCCTGTGCCCCTATGTCTCAGTTACAACTTTCTCTGCTTAACTAATTCCTCTGATTGACAGGCTGTTGACCTCTTGTAACCCCAAGTGTGTGTGCGTGTGTGTTTTCCCACACAGGTATAGATGTGAGTGCAAACCTGGATGGGTGGGGCAACACTGTCAGCAGGACAAAGATGAATGCCAGTCCAACCCCTGTCAGAATGGAGCCACCTGCACCGACGGGCCCAACACCTACACCTGCAGGTGCAACCCTGGCTACACAGGTATGCGGCCGGCCCTTCCTCTGGACACCGAGCACACCTTTGACCCAACCTCCCTAATGAAACCGTTGGAAAGAGAGGTGTCAGAAACGAACACTTCACAATGCATATGACTATGGGGAGGAGATGTATGGATACATTTAGCTTCCATTAAGGCTGCGATCTACACCCACTTACATGTTGCCTCATTTCCTCAAGCTCATCTCCACAAATGTACGTTAACATAAATCTGATTATACTACACTAGACCATAACTGTAAATGATCTCTCCCTTCCCTTTCCTTCCTCAGGTGTGAACTGCCAGATCAACATAGACGAGTGCGAGTCCAGCCCCTGCCTGAACCAGGGCACCTGTGAGGATGCCATCAACGGCTACACTTGCAAATGCCCACTGCCCTATACAGGTGAGCAGCCGAATGTGATCTATTTCGCTGGAATGCTCGTAATGTTGCTTAGCCTAGATCATGAAAATGCGACGCTGCAGTATTGGCAAGGAGTTTTATTCATGGATATGTACTGTAGGTTGAACATTTTTGCGGGAACAATGAGGGAAAATCTAACCTTGAAAATCCAACCAAATTTCATGAGCACTATGATTACCTTAAGGAAGTTCAATATACAAATGGAAAGTTTCAGTTAAATTTTGTTTAAGATTTTCTTGGGTTGCCAATATATGTGACATGGGCTTTTTGTTATATATTTCTTATTAACATATTTATTTCTTTATGAGGATTTTTCTGCTCAGAATAAATGTTCCTCATTGTTTTCATAGTTTAATTTTTACCTGCTTTACTCATCTTTGCTAGGGGTGCCAATAAACGTGAAGGGTAAATGTGGGATGTTAGTTGTTAGGTGGGGTACATCATATGGGGCTGTATTTTGCTCTGGTATGCCTCCGGTCAGCCTAGGTGGCCTGCAGGTATACCTTTTACCATTTGTCGGAGTCGTCGTCCATATAATCTGTCATTCCTTCACTTCTCTGAGCGGTTTGTTTATGTGCTTGACATTGTTTACTGTGATGTGATTGACGTTGGTTTGTGTGTCTGATCACCAGGCAAACACTGCGAGACGGAGTTGGCTCCGTGTGAGTCCAAGCCCTGCCAGAGAGGAGGAGAGTGTCAACCCTCCAGCGACTACACCTCCTACACCTGTCGCTGTCCCAAAGAATGGCAAGGTGTGTGTGTGTGTGTGTGTGTGTGTGTGTTTTAGTATGGCAGTATATTATAATAATAATATATTATACTAATGTATTAGTTAGTATAGTAGACAGTGTGGACAGTGTGCCTGTCAGTACATTTTTCACACATTGTCTGCTAAGGTTTTATGCACGTTTGAAACAATGCTATACAGTTAGGATGCTTTCAGTGGCATGAATAGTTTGTACTTTTTTTATTCAATGATATTTGGAAAATCAAATGGACACACTAAAGCAGGGGACAAAAATGATGTGTTAGTACATTGTTTTCTCACCTGCAGCACACAGTGTTCTGTGATTACCGGTATGTTTTTTTTCTCACGTGTTGGTTCTGCCTGGCAGGTCCCCAGTGCACAGAGGACGTGGATGAGTGCCGGAAAAATCCGTGTCAGAACCACGGCCGCTGCCACAACACACCCGGCAGCTACATGTGCACATGCCAACCTGGCTACGGTGGCCATAACTGCCAGAACAACATTGATGACTGCGCACCTAGTGAGTACAGCAGCCCCCCCCCCCACACACACGCTTCCTTCATACCTCCCTCTCTTTCAGTACATTAGTTCATTTCAGTTTTATATTCAATTTTAATAATGGCGATGTTACGTAGGTGTGCGTCTTCAGGCTCTCTTTTAGCCAGGCTTGAACATAAACCTCAATCTCCCTAGCCTAGCCTAGACTACAGTAGGCACCAAGGTGACAGGGGCAAGAATAAGCTCCCTTACAGGAACAAACCTTGGACAGACCTTGGACAGATCCTTAAAGTCTGTCTGTCTGAGGCCAGCTAGATAAAGAGATGAGAACATTAGGATAATCATAGGAGCAGACAAGATGATTTATACAAAACACATGATATATATGACTCCCATCTGTTATATGGCGCCACTTCTTCATTCCATTTGTGTCTTTGCCTCTGGCTTTCTCACTTGCGTTGCGTGTTTTGTTTCTTTTCACACATACCTCAACAGGTCTGATGGATAATAAAAGATGTGTGAATGACAAATTTGCACTTTGCGTGAATAAGAATAGAATAGAAACAGGCTTGCCGATGGTCACTCTCTCTTATCCTCCCTCACTCTCTCTCACTCCTTCTCAGACCCCTGCCTGAATGGAGGCACCTGTGTTGACAAAGTGGGGCGGTACTCGTGCATGTGTCCCGCCGGTTTTATGGGCGAGCGCTGCGAAAAGGACATAAACGAGTGCGCCAGCTCCCCGTGTCGCCACGGCGGCAACTGCAAGGACTACGCCAACAGCTACACGTGCGAGTGCCCGCCGGGCTTCCACGGCCAGAACTGCGAACACAGCATCCCACAGTGCTCTGAGAGGTAAAGTCAGTTTTTGTGTACTGTCAGCGTGGACTTAAACAGGAACAGACTATCTTTGGTCTTGGGCTGCTCTTGTGTCCCGTCCTTATAATAATAATAATTCATTTGAGCTGATCGGCTGTGCATTTTCTAATTGCGTCCCTTCTCTGCCTCACACTCCACGTCTCAACCCTCACCCCCCCCACCCCCCCTCTCTCGGTCTCTCTCTCTCTCTCTCTCTCTCTCTCTCTCTCTCTCTCTCTCTCTTCAGCTCCTGCCTGAATAACGGCACCTGTGTGGACGGGATTAACACCCACTCCTGCCGCTGCCGGACGGGCTTCAGTGGCCTCTACTGCGAGAAGGAGATTGATGAGTGCGAGAGCCAGCCTTGCAAGAACGGCGGCACCTGCACCGACGACGTGGGCACCTACCGCTGCACCTGCCCTGCCGAGTACACCGGCTCAAACTGCCAGGTGCGTACGACCACGAGCGAAGCTCCACGCTCATACAGCCAATGACTGACTAACTGTATACACAGCTAAACAGTGCAACACAGGGCTGTAGGCCCAGCCCCATGGCCTACATAGGTATTCACAGTATATACAGCAGTCTGCATCATATTATATAGTACAGACAAGTATAGTCTCTTCCTCTTTGGTTAACTGGTTCCTGTGTTCCCCTGGGATCAATAAAGTATCTATCTATCTATCTATCTATCTATCTATCTATCTATCTATCTAATTGACTATATCTATCTATCTATCTATCTATCTATCTATCTATCTATCTATCTATCTATCTAATTGGCTATCTAATTGACAATAAAGCAGACTTTGACTATCTATCTATCTATCTATCTATCTATCTATCTATCTATCTATCTATCTAATTGACTATATCTATCTATCTATCTATCTATCTATCTAATTGACTATCTAATTGACAATAAAGCAGACTTTGACTATCTATCTATCTATCTATCTATCTATCTATCTATCTATCTATCTATCTATCTATCTAATTGACTATATCTATCTATCTAATTGACTATCTATCTAATTGACAATAAAGCAGACTTTGACTATCTATCTATCTATCTATCTATCTATCTATCTATCTAATTGACTATATCTATCTATCTATCTATCTATCTATCTATCTAATTGGCTATCTAATTGACAATAAAGCAGACTTTGACTATCTATCTATCTATCTATCTATCTATCTATCTATCTATCTAATTGACTATATCTATCTATCTATCTATCTATCTATCTAATTGACTATCTAATTGACAATAAAGCAGACTTTGACTATCTATCTATCTATCTATCTATCTATCTATCTATCTATCTATCTAATTGACTATATCTATCTATCTATCTATCTATCTAATTGACTATCTATCTAATTGACAATAAAGCAGACTTTGACTATCTATCTATCTATCTATCTATCTATCTATCTAATTGACTATATCTATCTATCTATCTATCTATCTATCTATCTATCTAATTGACTATCTAATTGACAATAAAGCAGACTTTGACTATCTATCTATCTATCTATCTATCTAATTGACTATCTAATTGACAATAAAGCAGACTTTGACTATCTATCTATCTATCTATCTATCTATCTATCTAATTGACTATATCTATCTATCTATCTATCTATCTATCTATCTATCTATCTAATTGACTATCTAATTGACAATAAAGCAGACTTTGACTATCTATCTATCTATCTATCTATCTAATTGACTATATCTATCTATCTATCTAATTGTAGTATATAGTATAAGTATATATACTTTTTTGATCCCGTGAGGGAAATTTGGTCTCTGCATTTAACCCAATCGGTGAATTAGTGAAACACAAACAGCACACAGTGTACACACAGTGAGGTGAAGCACACACTAATCCCGGCGCAGTGAGCTGCCTGCTACAATGGCGGCGCTCGGGGAGCAGTGAGGGGTTAGGTGCCTTGCTCAAGGGCACTTCAGCTGCAGCCCACTGGTCGGGGCTCGAACCGGCAACCCTCCGGTTACAAGTCCAGAGTGCTAACCAGTGGGCCACGGCTGCCCAATTGACTATCTATCTAATTGACTATCTATCTAATTGACTATCTATCTAATTGACAATAAAGCAGACTTTGACTATCTATCTATCTATCTATCTATCTATCTATCTATCTATCTATCTGTGTGAATTAGACAACAGCAAACCAAATCAAGCTAATATCTGTTTTGTAACTGAGAGTGTGACCGTTTCCCCTTTGGTTCTCTCTGTGGCAGTACATGGCCGATGTGTGCAGCAAGATCGTGTGCCAGAACGGCGGCCTGTGCTCCCAGTCGAAAACGATGTGGCGCTGCAGCTGCCCCGAGGGCTGGTCAGGCGTCTACTGCGACGTGCCCAACATCTCATGCCAGGCCATCGCCACCCAGAGAGGTGACACTCATTTCTCTCTGCCATCCAGTCAATCTGTCTGTTTTTTTTGTTTGTTTGTTTGTTTGTTTGTTTTCAGAACAGGATGAAGAAATCAAATCAGATCAAACATTATGTATATACGGCCTTTCGTACAGAATTGCAATGCAAGGTGCTTACAGTAACGTGCCAAAATAGCACAAAGAGAAACATTTTTGGTATACATAACAGGAAATGAGCTGGCAGAATAGGCAGACAGGCCATTTAGGCACAGGAAAGTGCAGCACAGCGATTGCTGATGATCTTGCTGTTTTTGGATAGGAACCTCTGCAGATAAAGTGTGCCAGCATGCCGGGAGGTGCGAAGACACGGGCAAGACACACCACTGCCAGTGCCAGAAGGGCTACATGGGCAGCTACTGCGAGAAAGAGGTGGACGAGTGCCTGTCCAACCCCTGCCGCAACGGCGCCACCTGCATCGACTACCAGGACGCTTACACGTGTACGGTAAGGACATGCCAAGTTTCAGGCCTTGACCTCAGGATTGGCTCTAGAGGTGTTTTCTGAAGTACTGAATGGGTCGAATTTTGAGATTGGGAAATAAATCTTTTTTCCAGTCTCTGCCATACAAGGGAATAGGCTGTCTAGAAAATGCATTATATCAGAGTTGCTTTGGATGTCAGTAGAGAAACAGTTGACCTCCTTATATCTAACAGCCGCTCTCTTTGCCGTTTCAGTGCAAAGCTGGTTTCCAGGGGGTGCACTGTGAATACGACGTGAACGAGTGTCAGTCCGATCCCTGCAAAAATGGGGGCACCTGCCACAACCTGGTCAACCACTTCAGGTGCTCCTGTCCTCCTGGCACGCGAGGTGAGTTGCTGGTGGACGGCTGTCCAGTCTCCCTCTAGTGTCCACTGACATGATTGTTTGGTATTGTAGTTCCTCAGGATTACTTATTTAATAGTGTAGTAAGTTTAAGTTAAGGTATTTGTTCAGAAGTGAAAGTATTTGCAAGATACTTTAGTCCAAAATGACAAACATTTGAAAAATGTGAAAAAGACTGTTATCAGTGACAAATATTATGCATGATAAAACAACATGCTCATATTATAATGCGTACTATTAGTCAAACTTCATAGTATGTCATAGTCAATCCAAACGGCAGTGGTTACTCTCAAATGTTTTCCCTCTCTCATCTCATTTCCCGTCTTCCCTCTGTGTGTCTCACAGGAGCGCAGTGTGAAGAGAACTTGGACGACTGTGCCTCAGATAAAGGCCAGCGCTGCCTGAATGGCGGTTCGTGCGTGGACGGCATCGGTCGCTACACATGCTCGTGCAGGCCGGGCTTCACCGGGGAGCACTGCGAAGGCGACATCAACGAGTGCCTGTCGCGCCCCTGCTACGCCCCAGGAAGCCTTGACTGTGTGCAGCAGGTTAACGACTACGAGTGCCGCTGCCGCCTCGGCTACACAGGTACGTCAGGAGCCCTGTGCGCCTCTGACCACAGGGGCTGACTGTGACCATGTCAAATTGTTTTTTTTTGTTTTTTTCAAGGGCTCCAGTCTCCGTGGAGCTCTTTAGTGTTAAGTGCCTTGATCAAGGTTACAATGGTGGCAGCCAGGAATCAAGTAGTACAAATAGTATCAAAAGTGTCAGCTCAGCCATTTCTCTGCAATGTATCTAAAGCCTGGACATTTACCGTCACTGTGGTGATCTCACCTGCTCTGATGTCCTACTGTCCTCCTTGCCCCAACAGGTCGGCACTGTGAATCTGTGGTGGACTTGTGTCTGTCCAAGCCATGCCACAACAACGGTGACTGCTTTATGAACATGAGCTCCAACCACGGATACACTTGTAGATGTCAGCCAG
Source organism: Alosa sapidissima (assembly GCF_018492685.1). NCBI lineage: Eukaryota > Metazoa > Chordata > Actinopteri > Clupeiformes > Clupeidae > Alosa > Alosa sapidissima. The sequence continues at coordinate 20,989,794 of NC_055968.1, read as the reverse complement.
TGAGTATGCTGCACACACAGACACACCCATACACACACACACACACATATTCCCTCCTCTCCCCTCTCTCTCTGTTCTTTTGTTTCTGTTGAGTGTTCTACTCTACCTTTCTGCAACTCTGCAACCCTGACTCAGTGCTTAACCATGAGTCATCAGTTTCCTGACTAAGCATGAAGTTTCATCTGCTTTGCTCTTTTTGTTTTGGGTTTCGGCATTTAGTGGTTTTCACATCCAGCTAGGCTAGATTTGTTGGCCTTTGACGGGACATCACTGCATGCTCATTAATGCTTTGTGATTGCTTTGTGATTGCTTTGTGATTGCTTTGTGGTTGCTTTGTGGTTGCTTTGTGGTTGCTTTGTGGTTGCTATGCTAATTTCTCCTGTGAGTATGTGTGCGTGTGTGTGCATGTGTGTTCTCTGCTCACCTTGTCATGATGTCTGAGGAATGACATAATAATAGTAACAGTAGCTTGGCCGTTGACACTTTTCTATCCGTCTTTTAACTATTACTTATTTTCTTCATGCTTGCATCAAAGAGGTTGAAACAACATCGCTGAGGTATGAAGGGTTCTTTTCAGTCCTCAAGTGCTCTGTCTGGATTGAACTTAAACTAGAGACCTGGTATTAGAGAGCAATAATACCTTCTTTGTCTTTCAGTTTGTAAAAAGTTTAGGTTTCATTTCAGATGTTAGGGGAAGACTCTTAACATATGTGTTTTTTTCTTTTAGGGCTTCAATGGCTTCAACTGTGGTGATTTTGAGGGCTACACTTGTGCCAACCTGCGCTGCCAGAACGGAGGCACGTGCCAGCCAGGCGGCATCCCCCAGTGCCGCTGCCCGGCTGGCTTTGGCGGTGCCCGCTGTGAGATCATCCAGAACTGCCCGTGCCACAACGGTGGCTCGTGCGTGCCTGACCCGCTCAACCGCAACCAGGTGACCTGTCGTTGCCCGCATCCCTTCCAGGGAAGGCACTGTGAGCGGCTGCCGGTCCTTCCGACGCCTGAGCCGTCCTGTCCGTACGTGCAGTGCGAGCAGACATACGGGGACGGCTGGTGTGACCAGCAGTGCAAGAACCAGGAGTGCTCGTGGGACGGCGGCGACTGCTCGCTGCACTGGCCCAAGCCCTGGGAGAACTGCACAGCGCCCGTCCACTGCTGGGACCTCTTCCGCAACGGCCGCTGCGACCCTGAGTGCGACAATCCCGGCTGCCTCTTTGACAACTTTGAGTGCCAGGCACCCAGCCCGTGCAAGTAAGAGACTTATTCCACTGTGGTCCCCAATATGCTTGGTGTTCATAAGTTATATAGAACACAGCAGTAAGTGCTCTCCCCATTTGTTAGTTATATACCTGGATTGTTCATAACATCTCAAAACTTATGAAGCGTTTAAAAAAAAAAGATGCCATAAGATTCTACCAATCATGTTTGTAGCTTGCAACTTCTGAAGTTTTTTGGGGGTTTCTTTGCTAGTCTTTCTGTCCTCCCACTTATTTTTTTGGTACCCCTTTTGTTACACCGCTCAATTCTGTTTCTCTAATGTCTTTTTCCATCTCCTTGATCGCTCCCAGGTACGATGACTACTGCAAGGATCACTATGCCAACGGCTATTGCAACCAGGGCTGTAACACAGAGGCGTGCGGCTGGGACGGCCTGGACTGCTCGGAGGACGTGCCTCCCAAGCTGGCAGACGGCACGCTGGTGATCGTGGTGCTGCTGCAGCCCAACGAGCTCAAGCGCGACCTCAAGGGCTTCCTGCGCACGCTCAGCACCTTGCTCCGCACCAACGTGCGTGTCAAGCTGGACGACCAGAAGAACTCCATGATCTTCCCGTACTACGGCGACGACAAGGCAGACGACAGCGGCCGGGGCAAGCAGCGGGGCAAGAGGGAGGTTTCCAAGGACGCCATTGGGTATGACCCCCCCCCCCCCCCCCCCCCCCTTCCAATCTACTCATCACCAGGAACTATCTCTAGCACATGTTCATTCAGCTGTTACTTTGTGCACATGATGCTGTGGTTTTTCCCGCATCATCGGAAAGCTAACCTGTCTGTCTGGTATTTTTTCTGCAGCTCCAAGGTGTACCTGGAGATCGACAACCGCCAGTGCGCACAGAGCTCCAAGGAGTGCTTCTCTAGCACGGACCTGGCCGCCTCCTTCATCGCAGCGGAGTACCTCAAATCCGGCCTGTTCTACCCCGTCGTACAAGTCGACAGTAAGTTCCTTAGTCATTGCTTTCAAAAACGTACAAGAGGGCGGTTTTCTATATTTTCCCTCCTCATGTCATGTTGGCTAGTAAATGTGCTGGGTCATATTCCACATGTTCTCACGTCGTCTCACCTTGTCTCGTCTCCTAGGTGATCACACAGCGTCGCCCCACCCACCGCAGTGGCTGTACCTGTGCGCGGTGGCGGCGGCCATCATCCTGGTGATCCTGGTGCTGGGCGTCCTGGCGGCCAAGAGGAAGCGCAAGCACGGCATCCTGTGGCTACCCGACGGATTCCTGGCCAACAACAACAGCAAGCGTCGCGAGCCCGTGGGCCAGGACGACTTCAGCCTCAAGTGAGTGTCAGGGTCTGGCAGAAACACACACCCACCTCTCTGTACACACTTATGTATGCATGTGGACAGACATGCATACATACGCTGGCAAACACAGTATAGATTTGCAGTCAGCACAAATGTACTTTATTTGCATTTTTAGCTGTATTTATTTTAGTTACATATTACTTTTTCTGCTTTGGTGGTATATATACATATGTTAAACCCCAAACTCGATTTTTGAAGGGTTATGCCATGACACACACACACACACACACACACACACACACACACACAGGAGGAGTATTACATCAGAGTGACCATCCTTACTTTTCTAATAGAGTTTTCTGTCTCCTATAACCCCCTTGCTGCAGGAACATGCAAAAGCCCCAGGATGGTCTGTTGGACGGCAGCCAGGACCAGTGCTGGCCAGAGGAGCATCCGCCCAAAAAGCCCAGGGTACGTCTTTCAGTCCGATGTGCTCTTAGATAATAGATAGTAGATAGTCTTTATTGTCATTGCCACTTTTTTCGAGATTGAAAGTGCTGTTGACTCATGAGGAACAATAAATAGTAAAAAAAAAAAATACACATATATAAAAATATAAAAAGAATATAAACATGTATTGCGCTGGTTATGAACAGGAATGGTTCTGTACAGATTTCACTGGTTAAAGACTATATACATAATTGTACTGGTAATAAAAAACTGTACAGATTGCATTGGTAAATTAGTTAATTGGTTAATTAGTTACTAATGCATTTAGCTAACTCGTTTATCCAAAGCCACTTAAAGACACTAAGTGCAGAGGCCAGCCTCCCTGGAGCAACCAGGGTTTAAGTTTTTAGCTCAAGGGCACAACAGTGGCAGCCAGAAATCGAACCGATGACTTTCTGACTACTGCATGCTAGCGTAGGTCCTTGGCCTTCACGCTATCTCTGCCACGTCCACTCCAGACAATAGCCGTGTGTGCTGTACTCCCCTGGATGGTCACCTCCATATCTGGCCTCACTCTATATCCCCCCACCCCCCCTCAAATATACACCTAAAAAAATGGCCCCCTCCCTGTCTGACCTTACTCTGTCTCTTTCTCTCCTCCATAGATGGCCACTCCTCAGATGGAGGACAAGCCCCTGTTGCCTATGGACGGTGCAGTGGACAGAAGGGAGTGGACGCTGCAGCACCGCAAGGCCGCGGACATCACTCTCACGCCCCCACAGGCTGACCTGGACATGGACTGCTTGGACGTCAATGTCAAAGGGCCAGGTACAGTGACGATCACGTACGGCTGCTTACCCTATAGCATGTAAGCAGCTACCCAGATATGTAGTTGACAGGAGTTGGATAGATCTCCTAAGAAAGGCACTGGGGCAATTCTGCTAATTTATTATTATAATAATAATAATAATAATAATAACAATAGTAATAATGAGTAGTTACATTTCTATAGCCCCTTTATCAACACTCAAGGTTGTTTAACAGAAGTCAAAACAAAACAAAAACAGAAACAAAAGCAGTTTAAAAAAACAAACAAAAAAAAAACAGAAATTAAAGCGGTTTCAGCCATGTCATTTTCTCCTTTGGTCCCTGCGTATCTCCTCCAGACGGCTTCACCCCTCTCATGCTGGCGTCGTTACGTAGCAGCGGTGTGGAGTGCGCCAGCGTGTTGGGCGATGAGGAGGAGGAGAGCGGCGCCGACGAGGCCGGCTCCAACGTCATCAGCGACCTGATCGCCCAGGGCGCCACGCTCATGGCGCAGACGGACCGCACTGGGGAGACCGCCCTGCACCTGGCCGCCCGTTACGCCCGGGCCGATGCCGCCAAGAGGCTGCTGGACGCCGGCGCCGACCCCAACGCTCACGACAACATGGGCCGCACGCCGCTGCATGCCGCTGTGGCTGCTGATGCCCAGGGAGTGTTCCAGGTGAGAGGCAGCTGCCCTGCTCCTGTTTTAAATGGATTGACTTCATTAATTTACTGCACTTTAGTAGTAAAGATGGTTTGACCTTCCACCCGTGCTGCGTCTATGCAAAAACATACATTGGACAGGAACAAAAAGGAGGAACAAAAAGAGTACAATGAAAAATACAGTATTTAAGTGCAAAAACGCATGTTAATAAATGGCTCGACAAGAGTATTTGTGTCAGGCCTTCACCCAGCCCTCCTATAAATAGGACCCTCAGTTGTGCTTGTTTTGGCTATCAGTTTGCCTCTCTCTTTGACTAGGTGTGACTGAGAAATGCAGCTTCATGGTTGATTTCCTTCATGGTAGAGGCATGTCAGGCTTTCAGATGTAGTCAACTGCATAGAGAGATACGAGCTGTGTTTGGAGTGAACAAGGGGGTTTCAACCTGGTAGTCTCTCGTAGTACTCTCGTAATGCGCTTTCCATGTTTCAACTACAGTAGCCTATATGACGGGTGTATATCTTCTGTCCAGATCCTGATCCGTAACCGTGCAACTGAGCTTGATTCCCGCATGAACGATGGCACCACACCCCTCATCTTGGCAGCGCGTCTTGCCGTGGAGGGCATGGTAGAGGAACTGGTGCACTGCCATGCTGACGTCAATGCTGTCGATGATCATGGTAAATTATACTTCCTGTCTGTATGTATGTATTTGTGTGTCTCACACTCACTCTCTCTCTCTCTCTCTCTCTCTCTCTCTCTCTCTCTCTCTCTCTCTCTCTCTCTCTCTGCCTCTTTTTCTTTCTCTGTTCCTCTCTCTCTCTGGATGCTATCTTGGTCAGCACCCTGATGTGTTGTCCCTCTGTGTCATTTCAGGCAAGTCAGCTCTGCACTGGGCAGCCGCAGTCAACAACGTCGAGGCCGTTCTGGTGTTGCTGAAAAATGGAGCCAATCGAGACATGCAGGACAACAAGGTGAGCTTGCAGGTCCACAGTAATGCTGCTCTCACTTGCCTGTCAGGTGTCTTTGTTTTACTTCAGGTCTGAGATATATTTATATATACAAAATTTGCAAAGGTCAGTGTTTGCCTCTGTAAAAGAAACTGCTGATTTTTCAGCAATTCTTCAAACAAACCTGGAGAAATATAAAAAGTTTCCCAAAAATATCCTACAGGGCTTTTATGGGGTGTCATTTTTTATCCACCAGTCAGAATTTCTGTGGAACAGCATACCTTACTTGGCAAATCTGTGCCTTCTAGTTGCTGAGTTAGTCAAAGAGTCCATGTCCACACAATTTGCAGACATAATGTCAAATGGGTGGTTTATAGAGCTCTCCTGTGATTGTGTTCCATTTTTAAACTGAGCGAGGTAGTGTTCTTGGCAACATTCCCTCCGCTTTAGCAGTCAGCTACATAAGCAAACTCAGATGCATCTCACAAGCTATCAGGGAGGACGTTTGCCTGCAGGTACCTCAAAGCTCCAACTGTGACCTCAGACACTCATATGTTTCTCTCTCAATTCAATTCAGTTCAATTCAGATATGCTTTATTGACACGGCAAATCATATGCAAGCATCCACAGGAATAATAATAATAAAAAAATAATAATAATAATAAAAAGACATATACAAACATTACAAACATTGTTACATGTGTTTTTCTCTCTTTCTCTTCCCCCCGTGTGTCCTATCTCTTAGGAGGAGACTCCTCTGTTCCTGGCAGCGCGGGAGGGTAGCTTCGAGGCGGCCCAGGTGCTTCTCGACCACTACTCCAACCGCGACATCACCGACCACCTGGACCGGCTGCCGCGCGACACCGCTCAGGAGCGCATGCACCACGACATCGTGCGCCTGCTGGACCAGTACAACCTGGTGCACAGCCCCCACGCCGGCCCCAACCACCTGGGCGGTGGCAACGGAGGCGGCCACTCCTCCATGGTGTGCGGGGGCGCCGGCGGCGCCGGAGGATTCATGGGCATGCGGCCCGGCCCGCAGGGCAAGAAGAACCGAAGAGGAGCCGGCGCCAAGGTGAGCGGGGGCGCTGGAGGACCGGGCGGCGGTGGACCCAAAGAGCTGAAAGACATGAAGGCCAAGCGGAGGAAGAAGCCGGCCGGAGGGGAAGGGCCTGCAGGAGGAGCAGCCGTGCCCGTGGGAGGAGGAGGGGGAGGAGGGGGAGGAGGAGCCGTGGGGGGTAATGCTGCCACTGCTGCCGCCAATGCCAAGGGCCCTGGGTTGTCGGAGAGCTCGGTCACCATGTCGCCCGTGGATTCGCTCGAGTCGCCACACTCGTACGCCGGTGATGCGGCCGCGGCGTCCGGAGCCGCCACGTCGCCACCGCTGCTGAGCAGCCCCACGCCTCGCCAGCTGCTGCCCCCGGTCAGCCACATGCTGGCCAGCCAACAGCAGTGGGTGGGCATGGGCAAGCATGGAGGCGGCGGCGGCTACGGTGGTGGCGGGGGCACCATGTTCGGCACCATGCCCCACCAGATGGGCGCCTCGCACCACGGCATGTCCCAGCACCACAGCCCGGGCCTGCTCACGCCCATGAACATCACCATGAGCCGCGAGCAGCTGCCACCAATTGTCACCTTCCAGATGATGCCCGGCGGGGGCCAGGCCATGCTGAAGCAGTCTCAGATGCCTGGGCAGATGCAGAGCCAGGGCCAGAGCCGCCCCCAACAGGGCTCGGCCCACCTGCACTGTGGCCAGATGTACCCGATGCCCGACGTGGGGATGTCGCACGGCATGGCCCACCAGCTCTCCCACGCCCACTCGCACAGCCACGCGATGCCCATGGGCATGGTCGAGGGCCAGGGCCGCCAGTTGCCTCCGTACCAGCCTCTGCAGAGCCCCGTGGATAAGTACCCCACGCCGCCGTCGCAGCACAGCTACCCCAACACCGGCTCGGAGGGCACCACACCCGGGCACCCCACGCAGCCGGCCAGCGAGCACCCCTACCTCACCCCGTCGCCTGAGTCACCCGACCCCTGGTCCTCGTCCTCGCCCCACTCCAACTCGGACTGGTCGGACGTCACCACCAGCCCCACGCCGCTGGGGAATGTGCACGCGCTTGCCCAGCCCTGCCACACACACATTCCAGAGCAGGCGCAGCTGCAGCCGCCCGCACAGCCGCAGACGCCGCAGGCCCAGCAGCCGCAGCGGAGCAGCATCTACGCCTGAGACTCCAGACTGCGCGCCGCTCGGCTTAGCTCGAGTCAGCTGAGCTTGCTGGTGGAAACTACAGTGTTTTCCTTTTTTGGTCCTTTTTTTTTTTTTTTAAAGGAAATTCCTTTGTCTTAATCTTATATCCACTAGTTACTGTCTCTTCCGATGTCTATTTGTAATGCTTTTATTGCTATGCACTTCAGTATTGGTAGTGTGTGTGTATGTGCGTGTGTATATGTAGTTACTGAATCTCTTCTAATACTGCTTGTTGTGCCCAAGTAAAAATGAAAGAAAATGTATCCAGTATAACCAGCTAGGATTAGAACGTCTCGTCAGTTCAGCCAGGTCCAACAAGTCCGGGCCTGTGGGACAGCATAAACAATCATCAAAAAGGAGTCAGGACTAATAAAGGCTGAAACTAATGACCTTAACGGATGGATGATGCTTGGAAATCCAAGTCGTGGCCACGATCAAAAGGAGATTATTGTGTCATCTACGGACAGTGATATAACTGTGGCCACCAAAACAAGGGACATTTTCTACTGCCCTTGGTGGGCTGTTTTACTTTGGCTTTATACATTTTGAAGGATATTTGGTCAACGAAAGCTTTTGTTTCATCATTGTTTTGTAATGTCTTTAAGTCAAATGTTGCTAGTGCTTCTTTGTGTACTGGGTTATTGTTAATTTAATGATGTTGTGTCTTTTTTTGTATGATGGGTCAACCTGCTTTAGGAGAGATGTTATCTTGAAGCTTAAACTGCCTTTTACTGTTCTCAGCAGATAGAATCTGTATGGTGATTTATGGTTTTGTCTAAGGTGAATTTAGATTTTGCTCAAAAGAGCATCCATGAGGAAGAGGTGCACACAAAGAACAGCACACAGGCACAGCTGTCGAAGGTGTGGTTCTAAGCTCAACTGTGGTGTAAATCGTTTGAACTTCACGTTTCCTGTCTTTATAAGTATCTCTCTAAAATGGCCTGGCATCTCTGTTACTGTGTTTTTGTACAGCCTGTGCTTTAGAGAGGTGGGATAACAGGAAGGTATGGCTACCAGTACCTTGTTCAATTGGCACTAAAGTCAACAAAACCTAATAATGGAGAAGTGAAAGTCTCGTTTTGGCAGTGGTATTGTATCATGTGATTTGTATTTTCGGATTGATTGATTTGCAGTTGGCTTATCAAAGTATTACTGAATTTTTGAACAAGATTATGACATTCTGGAAGCTGGAGGTGAGGAAATGTAAGTTGAGACAACTGGAAGCAACGGTTGCCATGTTAGTATTGTCCCACGACAGTTTATGCCAAAGGCACTGTGTCTTTTTACGAACACCATTATTGTAATTACTGTTACTGTTTTACCTGTATACTGTCATGTTATTGTTCTCATCGGTTTAAACTGTCTCTTTATTTTCTTAATTTCTGAAATGATGGTTCTTCTCCCAAATCAATTAGTCTTCTCTGTTTTTCCACTATATTGTACACCTATTTGCGATTCTTTGATTTTTTTTAAAGAAAACAAAAAAAGATATTGTGCTTAGAGATTTATCTGTACCATGGGGAGTTCTCATGCCTCATGGTGTTTGCTTTTTGGAGTGTCTTCGTGACACTGTACAATCAGTTTTTCTTCTTTGCACAGCACAGCACACCAACATCCCAACATCCAACCAAAATCCTGAAGATACAATCCAAAAAAGTGTAGTTGCTACAAGTATTTTGTGTTTTTTTCTTGAGATTGATTTGAATGATTTGTTATGTCCTGTGTGGTTATTGTTTTTTTCTTTTTCTTTTTTAAACAAACCAGAGGGTCAGTGTTAAATTGTACCTACCCAAAGCTAACACACACTTTTGTCAAGGCAAACTTATCACTATAGAAAAAAAAAAAAGAAATCATACACATATACGGTACACAGGGGACTGCAAACCCCAAATCAGAAGACGAAACAGCAGAGGAATGTGTAAAAGGATAGCATTACATTTTTGGTCTTATTGTTTATACGTGGCATATTTTTTTTTTTCCAGTTTTGCTCTGAGTTGGTCAAATCAGATGCCTTGAATGTCACGTGTGTAGATGAAACTCAACCGACCCCTACAAATTCTCTCTGTGGCACTTATGCTTGTTTGCTTTAAGGGTGTCAAAGTGTGCTGATTTGTATCTCTGTGCCTTTAGGACCCCTGGTCCCTTAACCCCATGATCGAATCAGCAGGGCTCAAAGAGCATGGTGTTTTCACTTAAATATTATGCAAGGCTTTTGTTTTTTTTAATGCTGTAAATAAACTTTTTAAAAATGTTCATGAACCTTGTTAACCAAATATATACGGTATATATATAAAAAGCTATATAAATGTGTATGTCTTATATGAAGTAGATCTCTCGCGTTGGTACAACAGTTGATGAACCTTGTGAATAATGGACAAGTCCAAAGTAACCAAGCGAGGAAATGATTCGTTTATATTTGAATCAACAAATAAAGTTGTTAGGATCTACCCAAGCATCTCATTTTCTTTTGGTACATTCTTCATAACTGATATTAAGCAAATAAGATTCAAGTAGGCTAAGTAAGTAAGATAGTGACACCTTTTTGAAACAAGTTCATGAAGAGCCTCACAAGATATACCAGCTGGCCTTTCTAATTGTGGGCTTTGGAAAATGCCTTAGAGCAAACAGTATATAAATGCTCTTGGGTTGACCTTGGTTTTGTATTAACCTACAAATATATGCATACCAAGATGACAAACTACAAAAAATGCAAAGCAGTGGTGTAGTCTACGTCATGGGTTCCCAAAGTGGGGGTCGGGGGTCGCCGACGCCGAGGGGTGGGTCGCGAAATAATTTCCATAAATCAAATACATTTTGGAAAAATAAAGAGCTGTCACTTGACCGCACTTTAAAGACAGATTTTAATTCCAAGACGCTTGTTGAGTTCTGGATTTCAGTCGAGAGGGAATATCCACAGCTATTGAAGGCCGCGATGGACGTACTGACGCCGTTTGTGGAGGATGATCTCCGTGTGGCCGTCTCCACAATTAAACCAAGAATGGACTTGCTGTGTTCCGCGTATAGCGCGCTTCCATCTCATTATATGACATTTACGCTGAAAGATAGTTGCCAAAATGTAAATTTGCGCAGCAACAATGTACATATGTTTACAACAGTTTGTGGATATTACCCTGACTGAGATATTCTTCTGTTAAAATGGAAATTAAAGTAATGTTTCAAAGTTAAGTTTGCACGACAGCAATAATGTGCACTCATGTTACATGGGTATTATTTTTTGACTAAGGTATTCTGCTTTTATCATATAGTAGCCTAAATTTCTATATGTAAAATCATAACAGACTGCTCTGGAATTTTGAAATAAAAATATATACATTTGGAGATAGGCCTACTACCCTATATCAAAACTTTGAGATAGGCCTATGTCAATATTTGGACATATTAATTTTGAAATGTCTGAATATTGAGATTAAACGTTAACATATCAAAAGTTTACATTTGAGATATCAAGTCAGAAAATTGAGATAGCCTAGGCCTAATTTGATCTGCTAATTGCACTTTTTATCTAAAAATGCCAGATTGCAACTCCATGTAGGCTAAGAAGCGAGGTAAAATGAACTGAATGACTCGCGACTAGCAGACACATTCATATTTTCCCTAAGGAGACTCGCGAGACTCAACCTTTCGCGAATCTTTTGAACGCCAAAGCAGTAGTGGGCGGTAGTCGTACATCAATGTACAACTTATTCGTTTTGAATGCGGCGGTTCGCATTCGGTGTAAAATCAGGAAGTTCCACAGTTGGAGATTTGTCTGAAGTTCCAACATATTTCTGAAGAGATGTATTAGTGCTGTCATAGTCAAATAAATGGCCATTACATGGTATGCATTTCAGACAGAATTGTTGAAGCTCGTTCGAAGGTTGCGATGAAGAGGGCGCATTGATTTAATGTGTGTTTTAGTTGCCTGGCCCTGGCTAACTTGCCTAGCTCCAGTTAACGTTATCCAACGTTAGCTGAAATATTTGGTGACACTTAAGTCACTTGCAAAACCTGTTTTCAGTTTAAGTGTAAGGTGTAGGAAGACCAAGCTGTCGCGGAGAAGGCTTTTGTAAGGACTGTGAGAATGAATGGACGATTGTTTGTATAAACGACAGGAAACGTTCGCTGCTGATAGCTAGCGACAACTTTGTATTTGGCATATCTTCCGGATCCTTGCACCAGTTTTCATCGACTTTGGTGAGTATGTGGTATTGGCCACCAGCTTGTACAGGTGTACACAAGCCAGAAAATATCATAGCTAGCATCTATAACTTAAAGTGAGGAGTTGGCAAATTAATTGTAACCTGATTGGTGTTAACCAGTGCTATCGATAGTATTGTTTACGAGCTTAGATCCATGATGGCTAGATATTTGTTCTTTGGCAGCAATTTAAGTCAGTCACTTTTATTTTTTGTCTTGCAGGTTGACTTTTTTGATAAATAAATGTCAGTGTAAGTTTGTGTTGTACAGCACCTGTTGACTGTTGTGTTGATCCTTGATAGCGAATGCCATTCACTAAAAATAATGACGTGGCTAATAGTGGGAAAGTAAGGTAGCTAGGGTGAATGCAATGCAATTCCGGGGGGGAATAAATCCCTGGAGTCGCCACAACACGTTGTTGGTCAGAAGAGTTTACGTTTAGGTGTCGAATAAGACTAACTGTCAATGTTATATACGCCCACACGTTTGATACTGACATTACTTCTTTATCATGTCGTTTATTAACGTACTATCAATATCATCAGCCTTTTTATCTTTATTAGCCGGTCTGAAAGATAGCCTCTGTCACTCAGTATTAATGGTCTTACAACCCTTTCACTCTAAGATAGTCAATGATGTAATTTAAAAATGCAAATGCCCTGTTAACTCTTTGTTTTTTATCTTCTGTCTGCAGTCGACCATCCCTCTAGTAAAATACTGCTAGTGGAACAATTGTGACCTTGTGCCATGGCTTCCACCCACCTGAAGTACCTGTCTCTAGGTGTGCTGGTGTTCCAGACCACATCTCTGGTGCTGACCATGCGCTACTCTCGCACTCTACAAGGAGATGGTCCAAGATACCTGGCCTCCTCTGCGGTGGTGACTGCTGAACTGTTGAAAATTCTTGCATGTGTCATGCTGGTCTTCAAAGAGCACAGTGAGTTTGATGTTTTCAGCATCCGGATATGTTACATTACATTACATTACATTACATTTGGCTGATGCATTTTAGCCAAAGTGACTTACATTAAGTAACCATTTTACAAAATAAATTAAAACAATTTAAAAGGTAGAGTAAAAAAGAACAAGTTAGTGCATCAGTGAGTGCTGTTTTTATATATTCAAGTGTCAGTTCTAGTCAGGTGATAAGTGGTAGAATTAGCAAGGCTAGTTGTAAGTAGTGCTACGAGAGGAGATATTCTCTGAAGAGCTGAGTCTTCAGGAGTTTTTTTGAAGATGGAGCAGGGATGTCCCTGCTCTAGTAGGAATAATATATTGTTCTCTTTGAGTACTGGAAATCTGCCTTGGTATATTTAATTATGAGGCAAGAGGACAAGTGTGTGCAGAGTTCATAAGTTCTCCTGCGGAGTAGATAGAAGGCAGAGACTGCTCAGTAAAACTAGACTGCCGAATGCCCTAATATTGCAGGATTAGTGCCATTCAGTCAGTTGGGAGAAGAGCATGAACATTGAACAGTGCACAAGGCCCTGCATGTTGACTTTGGTGTGGGTGGCCACAACGTCAGAACCCCAACTGCAAGATCCTGCAACAGCAAGGATGCAGTAAAGGTGAATGTTATAGCACCGAATTACAGATGGCTGGTTGCAGAGGAGAGAGCTTATATTTCAGATCACTGAGATGGGGAGATGATGTTTAAAGGGAGACAAGAGATAAGGAGAGTCAACAGTGTTTAACCCTTATGATTGGTACGCTGTTGTTGCATGATAAACTTCCATGTTTTTTCCATGTGTTGTTGGAATGATGGAGAACTGCTTGTTTACTTCTCAGTTGAGTTGTTGTATGGAGTAGACATAAACAGATACAATAAGTTGATATTTAGATTTTTGCTGTGTAATGGCGTAAGTGATGACCTTCACATTTCATATCTGTTCATTTGGCAGGCAATTTTATCCAGTGTAACGTACAAATTAGGCCTAACAACTCACAAACAGACAGATACTCACAACTGTGTTATATTTTACAAGATATGTGCACAAGACAGCAGTACGGCAGTAGTGAGGTTTAGACTTAAAGTGGTGTTAAATGTTTTGTAGTTTTGGAAAATCAAGTGCTTAGCCTCACTGTATATAGCATACATTAACATTAGCTTTAAAACAAACCTAGATATTATCATCAAACATCAGTAGACTGGTGTTGACATATCCCCATATCATCTCATAATGCTGCCTTGGCCTACCTATCACTCATACAGCAAATGTCATCGTCTGTCTGTGTCAGGTTACAGTGTCCGTGCCCTGAACAGTATGCTGAGACAGGAGATTGTACACAAACCTGTGGAGACCTTGAAGCTGGCCATTCCCTCTGGAATCTACACGTTACAGAACAACCTACTGTACGTCGCTCTCTCCAACCTGGATGCAGCCACTTATCAGGTGCGGCCCTCAGACGTTAAACATTTAAAACCCCCTTTATTGAACCATCACATGGATCGAGGACTTCGTAAAAGTTACTGTGTAGCCCTACCACAAGTTCATCTATACCACGGTAAAGGAACACAGAACGTGTCACCAGGTAACAGACCATTAGAAAGGGATAAAAAAAAAATCTACAGAACTTAAATCAGGGAAACTCTGTTCATAATCTACACTAATACACATAATATATCACTAAGAGCACCCCTCTCAGGTGGAGATTAAAATAAGTGAATGTATGTAGCAATTGTAGGAAAACTGTCCAAACCGGTATTTTGCGAAGCCCAAAGGCATGGGTGAGGCTGTGTAGGCTATTGACATGTCTTCTTCTTGTAGTACCTGAATGGTACCTATTTTTCTTGGCTGTATGTACATTTTGTATGTATGTATGTATTGTTGTTTCAGTACCTCAGACTCTAAAGGCGCATTCACACTGGGTCTGTTTAACTTGACCGTACCCGAGTGCGATTACTCCCCCTAGCCCTGACCCAGCTGGTCTGTTCACATTACATTATTGTTTGCGCATTTTGGTCCGTTTATGTCATAAACACTAGCTTCTTTTTACCAATATCGATTGGCAACGTCGCAAAAACGGCAGTTTATTTCCTGCTTTTGGAACAGATAGCATTCAAACTGTACCAGAGTTCTAATGAAAGGTACCCCAGACCCTTGTTTTCTAGCGGACCCTGGTTTGGTAAACTGCGTTCACATTAGCAAAAATCACTGAACCATTGGTCAAAACATAACCTCGGGTCCGGATGAAACGGTCTAGTGTGAATTAAATTCTAAATAAGTTTTTCACTTCAGGGAGGTTAAGATTCTACAGCATTCTTTCCCTGAATAGAAAATGCACATGCTACACATTTCCAATTCAGAGAACCAAATTGATCTCTGTGCCCTCAAGACCAAAAGCCCACTGAGGGACTAGTATACCATGAGATATTTGCCACAACGGTGACTGGTGAATTGAACAAGGACATTTCTAGAAAGCCCTACCATGAACTGACTCATCTCCTCATCTCCTTCCCCTGACGTCTCCTCTCCTCTCGCCTGATCAGGTGACGTACCAGCTGAAGATCCTGACCACGGCCCTGTTCTCCGTGTCCATGCTGGGCAGGAAGCTGGGGGTGTACCAGTGGTTGTCTCTGCTCATCCTCATGGGCGGTGTGGCGCTGGTACAGGTCAGTTGTCTTTATGTTAAGCCTATGTTAGCTAGTATATCAGTCATTGAGTAAACCAGTCATGCAGAGATGGCAATAAGTGTATAGATGCCTAGGTGCAAAAATACATTTTGTCTGTTTGCAGATGGTTGTAGGTGTATTGCTTCCTGTTTGTGTGCACTAATGCATGCCTCTGTTTGTGTGTTTGCTTGTCTTCTGTCTTCCCTGTGTGTGTGTGTGACCACAGTGGCCCTCTGACTCGCCCTCGTCCCCGGAGAAGGAGCCGTTGAGCTCGGGCTCCCAGGTGGTGGGGCTGGTGGCCGTGCTGGTGGCCTGCTGCTCCAGCGGCTTCGCCGGCGTCTACTTCGAGAAGATCCTCAAGGAGACCAAGCAGAGTGTCTGGGTCAGGAACATCCAGCTTGGTCAGTAGTGTTTGAGGTCACTCTTGTCCGTTTTGTAAAAAAGTGACATTATGTTGACAATTGCAGCTGTACTTTATAAAAACAAAACAAGTCATATTGCTGAGAAATAATGTTTTAAATGAAAATAATTGGCAACAACCAATCCAAACCTTAACATGTAAGTGTATAAAATGATGGCTTAACTCATGCATATCTCAGCCTTGCTTTTCTTCATTTGTTTCATATCATAAGCTTTTTCTAACTATTTATCATCTTTTGTCTGAACTGTTTCCCATACGTACACCCACCATTCTCCTCTGTCTTGACAGACTGCATTCTGGTTTGCATGCGCAACACGCCCCTGTGCTTTTAAATACTAGGCACAGGATTTACTCACAACGCATCATTTGTTTTGCCCCTATTTATACTCCCCTTCTCGCTTCTACGCGTACTGCACAGTGAGACCTTTACTTGAAACAACCGAGTACTATTCTTTGCATCGCCTGTCAGATTCTTTTATGCTCATCATTTGTCAAGCCCTGTTGGGCATTGTCATTTATTTACTCGTCAGTCGTCTCCATTATCCAATAACAGCGTTGTGTCGGTCAGACCTGGTAAGCTATTATGATCTGCCTGACAGCTTATTTGTGACTGACTCACATGTTGATTCAGTCAGCGCACCTCTGTGTTCCGTGTGAAGGTAGAACATAGAAGGAGAGAACTCTGCTTGTGTTCTGTTCCTCTGCTCGTCCTTTCACCAGGATGTATCTTCATCTCGCGTTTATTTTTAAACCTGAACGTGTGAACTGTGATAAACCTGCCATGATTCATATCCGCGTGTGAACTGGAGCTGGGTCTCTCTCCTTCTCTCTCACTCGCTCTCACTGTGTGTGAGATATTCATTGAGAAACCAGCGAGAGCTCCATGTTTGCCTCTCGATATTGACTTTGCAGCTATTTGAATTTCTCCCTCGAGCTCTGGGCCTCTTAAAAAAATTCCCTTCGTATCATTTAGTCTTCCATTTTCTCACTCACTTTCTGTTCGTGTCCCTTCATTTACAGTTCAAAAAACTTAGTGTGGGAGTGTTTCCATGCTTGTGTTGTGTCATTGGTTGCATTGGATATAACAATAGCTACTTTCGCCTTCTGTAGGGATGTTTGGCCTGGTTTTCGGTGTGATTGGCATGTTTGCGTATGATGGAGATCGGGTGAGGGAGCATGGAATGTTCCAGGGCTATAACAGTCTCACTTGTGTTGTGGTCGCTCTTCAGGTAAGTGTACCTCATCCAGCAGTTCAGGAATTCATCTTGTCCCCTTGTTAATGTTAAAGAAAACCACTTATTATTGGCCTAATGGATCTGCTTTGTGAGGTTCAGAACCTAGTTTGCTTTCTGTTTCTTTTCAATGAATTGCTCTGTAGCTTGCTTGAATTATAAAGTTTGTAACTGTCGTAACCAAATGTAAAGATCTGTGAGCTAGCGCCAGGGTTTTGAGTTTCAGCCTTGACCACTGGAGAGGTCTTCAGTTTAAATATGGCCCAGAAGTGGAAAGGGGGTCAAGCAAACCTACAGTTGAGATCCAGCTGAGGTCAAACACTGGCTTCTGTTCATGGGGGATCTTTAACGGTTGTGGTGATTGAAAGTCCATTAACTGATTATCGTATTTGATATGTAAATGTACTCTAGTGTTATCTTTGTTATGCCTTAGCAGTTTCCAGATAGCGGGTGAATAGTTTTATGTACACCCTAGTAACAGTTTCAGGTTCCCGTATTTCAGCTACACACTAATGCAAACCTAATGGTAAACAATTATAGTAAAACAAACCATAACCATACCAAGGTAACCATTTTGTGGATTTATTTTGCAATAACGACTAGCTGGCCCATTTCACCTTTTGGTTACCCTGCTACTTTCAAAACAAAGTAGTAATCGGAAACATTTAATGTGCCTCAATCGACCAAACAGAGTGCAGTATTCTAGAGGTCTTATCATATAAGAATAGCACACTGGGGGAGCTGTGGTGCCAGTGGTTGCTGTGTCCGTACTACATTCGGGTCCAAGTGTCCCAGGGGGACCCAGGTCTCAGTCTGACCTGTGGTCATTTCCCAATCCCTCTCCATCTCGCTCTCGCTCCTACTCAATTCCTGTCACTCTTCGCTGTCCTATCTTAATAAAGGCAAGAAGAAAAAGAGAATAGCTCCCTGGAAGAGTATGTCTGTCCAGTGGGAAATGCCCATGATGTAGTATAGCATTACTGTCTGCCAGAGAGACAAAGTTTTAATCACACTTCCAAAGGATTAACGCATCATATTATTTGTCCATTAAACTTCTAAAGTACATCTGGAGCATTTGGCTGCCTTGCTGGGGCACCCTGTTTTTCCAAGTTTGTAAATGTCTTAACTGCTTTCTATATTAAGGCTCTTGGTGGACTGGTAATAGCTGCTGTAATCAAATATGCGGACAACATCTTAAAGGGATTTGCCACATCGCTCTCCATCATCCTCTCCACACTCATCTCCTACTTCTGGCTTGAAGACTTTGTGCCCACCAGGTGCCTTGCCACACACAGACGCACACACCCACACACACACTAAATGAGACCTTTGTTTCCTATCCAGAAAAACTAACACTTACATCTTGACATCTTGTCATTTTTCTTTCTAGTGTCTTCTTCATAGGAGCAGTGCTGGTCATTGTGGCCACCTTCCTTTATGGCTATGAGGGCAAGCCCTCCACAAACCCAAGCCGGGCTTGAGAGAGGGCAGGAAAACCAAAGGACCAGCTCCTGAGGTGATGATTTGAAGGAGGTACAAGCGAGAGCACCAAAGGATCGTGGGGAGGAGGAGGACTTTATCAAAGGAGGCACATCTGAGGCATATCTGCGGCATATCACCACACACACAAGAGACACCACACCGGTCTGTGTCCTTGTGTAGAGGCAATGGGTCAGCTACATGGCTGCCCTTTTGCGGGAGTCCATGTTGAGGACTGAAAGATGATCAGCTTGGCTTTCTCTTATCGTTCGAGTTGTGCTCTCTCTCTCACCCAACACGTACTAGGGAAGCCATAAGCCAATGATTTTCTCTGAGAGATTCTCCAGATTTACTTAGAACCACCTCTCATACATATCCAGACCACATAGGGAAACTGACCGGTTCAGATTTCAAACTAAACATATGAGGGCTAGGGGCTGTTTTTTTTTAAAAAAACATTTTAAATGAGATAATCATGTTTTGGAGGCGCACAAGGGATTATATATTGATTTGAGATTATTTTCAGTTCTGTCCAGGATTTGGTCATTATGACCTTCCAAGAATCACAGAAGGCTTTACCAGTTGTAATCAAATGGATGGTAAAACCTAGGTGAATGAAGGAGTGTACTGATGAAAAGGTCTACCCTAAAAATGCTACAATCGCACTCAGAAACACTATCATCTTTCACATCCTCAGTTACTGAATGCACCTTATGCAGGCCGACTTTACGTGAAGATTGAAGTTGATTGATTCAAGCAGGTCAATTTCAGTATGTCTTGGTTTCTGTGTTTTTTCTTTTTTTTTTTTTTAATGTTTATTCGAAATGGAATGTAAATACTGTAAATCATGGGAGACATGGGAGAAATATATTTGTGCAGTGTTCAGAGAAGCACTTGCAATAATGACAATATCTGAGTCGCTTTGTCCTTTTATTACCTCAGAAACACTGCATGCATGCAAAAATGTTGTGTGAAGGCCATTCAAGATTTTGATACCATTTCTTTTAAATTGATGCCCCAGGATAGGCCAAGTTACGTTCTCAGTGCTTTGTTCTGTCACTATTCCAGGCTGCTGCTTCACCACCAGGGTCTTCACATGTTTGGCAGCTACCTCATACCAGGGTTGTGCACAATTCGAATTGCAATTCTGCTTCCTGTTTGCTACCTCAATTGGAATGCAAGTGAAATTCAAGAATTGAATTGAATTGGAATTTAGTGTGTAATAAAATATATATATATATATATATATATATATATATATATATATATATATATATATATATATATATATATATATTAAAGAGCCTTTAAAAGAATTTAAGAGCCAGTTTCAATTCAATTCTGGAATTTTGCACAAGCCTGCCTTATACATGCGAGACGTTTTTTTTTTGTCTTGTTTGTGGCTAGTTTGCAAAAAAAAAAAAAACATTTATCCCAACATCCATTTTTTTAAAGGAGGTTTGAGGTGCCTGAAACCCAACTGCTTTGATACATGTACTTCAAGGGACTGTTCATACACACACACAATCCGACATCTGCTCTGTGTAAATCTCCAACCGTATAGAAATGACTGATACATACATTTCCCCCTTTGTTTTATTGTGCAGGTTTGAATGATAAGTAATCCTGATGGTTGACACCAAGATGTGTTTGTGTGTGTGTGTGTCTCTGTGTGTGTCTTTTGGCTTGTCTGCAGCCAGCTCAATAATAAGGAGTGAGGGGACTATTCCCTTTCTCTCAGTGCACCTTACTTCCCCTTCCTCAGTCATGTGCACCTCCCAGGTGAGATCATATGTAAGCGCCAGAATAGCTGCCTTCCACTAGCTACCTGTGGACTTCAAAGCCTAAAACATCTTTCAAATGCTGTATGTGGTATCTTGAGAATATATGTTCAGGGATAAACAGGCCTTTTTTCCTGGATGTCTTTTTGAATACTAGAAGTATGTCTTTGACCCAGTGGCAATCTGATTTAAAATAAGTCTATCCCATTATGATCTAACCATCATCAAATTTAATAGCATGACGCTATCCCAATCGATCTTTACTGGCCAATTATTCTCTGTGTGCTGACTGCCTTGCAGCAGTGGCCAAGTTGATTTGAATGCTATCCCACATTTAGCCACATTTGTGCAAGGCAGTCAATTATGTCCACTCACAATCAGCGTGTGCAGTTCAAGAGCACTTTGGGCTCCCAGGAAGAGATTTTAAGGCAGTGGTCCTATTTTGAATGTCACTAGTACCCAGGTGGCCTGTAAGGTTTGAAGGCAGTAGTGTGGATTTAAGGCAGTTGCCCTCTGTCGCCTGGCCTCCCAAGTCAAAAAAGGTCTCTTTTCAAGGCTCTTCCTGGTTTTATCCCACCTCCCGCGGTTCATTTGGAGGGTATCACCACCAGTGGCGGCCCTCTCTTCGGTCTCCACATCAGCACCTGAGCGTCGTTTGCATTCGGCCGGCCCATGGCGTTAGGCGGGATGGGCTCCATCCGGGTGAGGACCCGTGGTTGGTCCTGATGTGGCCGGCCTATGAGACGCGCCCGAGAGCCCAGGGGCTTGGAGGGGTCAACAGTAATGTCCACCCTCATACGCCACTTGATAGTCTGTAGCAGGATTTTCTCGCGGGTGCCGGCATTGAGCGCCACTAGCCAGGTGGTGAAGCTCTGGTCCCGCTTGATGTGCGTGAGCAGCGGCACGTTGCTGTCACTTACGGGCACGGCCCAGGTCACGCTGGGGTAGAAGTTGTCGTTCATGCTGACGGTGAAGCGCGATGGTTTGGCTGTGGGACCGGCTAGCGTCACTGTCTCTGTGGTGTTGCCGTACCAAGGGTAGCTGACGCCGTCTGAGTCGCTGATGGCTCGCACCAGACCTTCACGCAGCTCGGGAAGCTCCCAGCTAGACCTTTTGAGGAGGAAGAACATTCATTGTAAAGACGAAAAATAACAGAATAGGCCTACATGCAATTACGTGCCAGACTCTTAATGTCCTGAAGGACATTCCAATAAAGCGTGGGTATAGTGAAAGGTAGAATGGGCCTACCCTACATACCAATCTAACTATGTTAATCAGTTAAGTTTTAACTGCACGTTGCAGCACAGATTGCTGTAGGCCTAGGCTGCAACAATTAATCGATGTAGTTATCCATTAAAACAATAGCCAACTATTTTGGTAATGTTTAATCCATGAGTAGGTTTTCAATCTGATTCCACCTTGAATGTGTTCTGGTTTACAACTGGTTAAAACTGAATATCTTTGACATGTGGACGGAACAAGTATTTAATGGTGTCATGTTGGGCTTTGGGAAATAGGCCTACTGATATTTTTCACCATTTCTGACATGGTGTAGACCAAATAATCAATTAATTCAGAAAATAAGTGACAGATTAATCAACTGTTAAAATAATAATTGTTAGTTGTTGCCCTTATGTGAAGTTTCTAAGTGAGCCCTTATGTGAAGTTTCTCAGTGAACCCTGTTAAAGATATGCTCAAGAGTTCCCAACATCTATGAGCCTGATTCTATCAAGTCTTTGTTCAGGTGTACAGATATAATTACAAAACAGTGCATGGATCACACAAATCTGCCCAGGGTCATCTGGGAATAGATAGGCTACTGTATTTTCATTGTGTTTAGATTATTGAAGGATATTTTTTTACAAGATTGTAGACTTTAACCAGAGCAGTACAAAGTTAACTCATATTGCCATTCTAGTAAATTTGTCAAATAGCCTACAATAACTATAGGTGATTTGCTGAGCAGGTCTGATTGGACATTTCTTTTCACACCATCTATTTTTAGATAAAGCATATTGTTTGTGACTTTAAGCAGCACAATATACATGTTATTACACTGATATGTTGATTTGGCCCAAACATTACCTCAACAGGTCTTTGGGTTTCATCAGTGCCACGAGAGCTCAATCTGTATCTTCAACTGTGACCCTGGTGGTTGAGTGGACCTCTTTATCTGAGCGCCATCTGTCCCTCGGTCCCTCGGTTCTCCAGACTGTTCGCCCGCACCCCAGATTGGATTAAATACCCCTATGCATATGTCTCCACCTCCAGAACGAACAACACCCCCTGAGGTATCATCAGAGCAGCTTGCGCTTAACGGCTCTCGTCAGAGTGTGTGTGAGTGTGATTTTGTTCTATCTATATTCTTTCCCTCCCCCCACTGGGATTCTGTCCATGCAGCCAGAAGTTGGAGCGTAGGAGTACGTCAGTGTGTTCCCCTCTCTCTATCTTTTCTTAATCATTGTGGCAAAGGCCGCCAAAACATTCAAGAATTTGCCTCCTGTCGTCAGACCTTCTATTTTTATCCAATGGCTTCGCCTGTGTGTAAAAATCAATTAGTGGGTGTTTGAGTGAAAGAACAGCAAAGTGAGTGATTAGGACAAAACCACTTGAGCCCACTTAGTTATGCGCGCACGCACACACACACACACACACACACACACACACACACACACACACACACACACATTTCTGCAAACCCAAACCATTTCTGGCTGCATATCAGTATCCATGTACCTTGTAACCGCACAAGTTAGGCCACCTGAGATGGTCTCTGATCTGCTGTGGGGCTGCATAGTCTAACATTTAGCTGAGAAACTAAAGTCTAAATAATAATGTAACTGAATAACGACAGGGTGAATGACCGTGATGGACACTTACATGCCAATGTCCCCATAAGTGTTGTAAAATTCCATCTGTGTGCACGCTTGAATCCAACCAACAACCCAGGTCTCGTTCCTGGGGATCGGAGGCATCACAACCCGAGCTGAGGCCTTGAAATACGGCGTTTTGTAGCGCAGCACTATAGGAGAGTTCTCCTCAATCACTGTCGGAGTGTGGTCTATGGTTGCCAAAACATCATAGACAACTATATTCTCGCGTTTGATACGAGACTTACAGGCGATGCTTTGGATGCAACCCATGGCTACAAGCGAGAGAGCCAAGGGAACAGACCAGGACTGAACAGCTTTCGAGTTTGGCAAAATACACATCAATCCTGACCACTTTCCATCCAATTGACAACACAAGTTCATTCATCCAATGGAATTTGCTTATTACCTGCTCAGTTTATATTCACATATATCCTCTTTGTTTTGCATTTTTCTGCAGTATTTTGACTTGCGAATAGGATAGTGAAGAAACAAGCTATGTATACCGGTGCGCTTATTTTTTTCATTGAAGAGGGAGATATTGATCAGGTTTTTGTGGTTGACAAAACGCTATTCTCAGTTGCCCACCGATGTCTCCACGCCTGTGCTGCACTGCGCTCTGTGATAGCCTCTCGCCGCAGCAGACGGCTCCCCGGACTCGAATATCCTCGTTCACTTGGTTACCCTCCTCAAAACATTTGCGTGTCCTTTTGCAGATATCTTCTCGCTCTATCCTCTTCTTCCTGGCGCGTGCTGTCATGTCACTATCTTAGCGGGGAATCAGGCGAGTCAGGTGTGGCGGGTCGCTTCCTTTTAGGCTACTTGCGACGGTCGTGATGCTTGTTGATTCGGCGGAGGTTAGACTACTGTGTCCACCCTTTCTTCGGCACAGAAAACCGGCGATTTTGCTACATCTATCGGGAAACAAAACAAAACGAGATATCTCTGGACATAAGCTACATGAGAGCGAAGCCTAAAGGAGATCTCCTGCTCCTGTTTATCAAATGTTTTCCTGGAGCTCAGCCGCTTCACACAGTCGACACGTCCAGATACGAATACAATGACATATCCTCAGCTTGTGCTTCCAAGTCCTGAATCTGAAGACTCGTTGCATTTTAACGTTGGCTATATCTTCGAAGGACAGTCGTTTTGGGTCACAAATATATAGCCTCGGTGCACTGCCTCCCTGGTGACAATGCTGTCGCTGTTCAGTTTCTCATGGTGCTGATGATGCTCAGTGAGCTGAAGGGCGGGGGAATGAAACGTGTGGGAGTGTGAACTGTTAGTGATTTGGATTTGTCCTCAGTTACAATCCATATAGAACTACTTGTCATACACAACAGATGGAATTAGTAGCCTGTGTTTCATTAGGCCTACTTAATCACTTGGTGTCATGACAAGAATGTGAATTTGTTTTACACTGGCGAAAAGGCTTCATGGCTTTAAGAACAGCGCAGTCGGTCTTCATCTGTAGGCTATCAAAACGTGCCACTTTTCCAACTCGATAACATAGCAGTGAATTGTTCTGACAGAGGGATGTCTATTCGACTTCAGATCTTGCTGAACATATCGGTGACACACGAATAACAGTTATAGTCTGTTTTGTTTCTGGTTTTCATTATCGCTGAAATTTGCATTCAACAGCATTACAGGCGCTTTCAGTCGGCGTTTGCAGCCATTCCTTATCCCATTCTCAGATGTGTCCCTCAGGCACTGTTTAAACCTGACATCATTTCAATCGATGAACAATGCAGAAGCTATAAAAAAAGGCCGGCCACAATTTCTGCAGAGTTGATGAGGCTTCCCATACTTTATGAAGTTGATGCAGTAAATTGCTGTGAATCACAATCCCAAGTTCCTCTGTGTTTCATGTTAAGATTAGCCCTGGCAGAAGAGTTCAGGATGTCTCTCTGTTCTTGAGTATATTTGGACCAAGATATATGATCATTAACCAGATGCAGAGATAAATGTGTCACTTTGAACACAGGTATATGTTGCAGTACTGTTTATAGCTCAGAAATGAATCCTCCTTTGCTGACTACTGACACAAGTGGGGTCTGATTACAAGCGTCTGATACATAGGCACGGTCACCATTGCTGTGCAGTGGACCGTATTTGATATTCACTGCATGTACCTGCATTTCAACAGACATAAACAACAGGGGCAGTCAAACCACCAGCATCACTTCCATGCTCTTCCCTTAAGAGGAACACTGTTACCGGCTCTGTCTTTGCTCTAGTGATCACAGAACATAGACACCCGCCATCATTTTGGCTCGAACAAAGATAGACTATTCAAAGTAGTAGCTTAATTAAAATAAGCCATATAGCTTCTTTTCAGATATAAGGCTATCATATTAGTCAATCAGATAGTAACTACATGTTTCATGGATGAAGGGATTGAAGGCTCTACATTTAAGAAACCTACTCATGTCTGGATAACAGGTGGAAGAAATGTCATTTCAGCCATTGACCTCAGGTTGTTTGCAAAAAGGTGCTCTCCTCATGAACATTTTGTAAATGACCTTCGGTGGGAAGACTGGTCATTTGTCATTCATCTAATGGCTGTTGGAGAACACATTCCCGCACACCCAGGCAGCCTTGCATGAATCCACACTCTCTGTGCTGTTGCTAGGCAATGAGACCATGCAGATGGACCAGGAGAAATTTTGCTCCTTAATTGATGGCTTTTCACGTAACCAAGACAACCTTTTGGGGATGGACTTGTGTTGGCAGATTGGAAGTCACAAATGCCTTTCTCTCTGACTGCAGCGCTGATGGACACGATGACGAGGAGGGCAGTGAGTTCCCTCGAGTTCAACATCAGTCTGTTCAACTGGTCAATCTCCACACTCAGTGAATGTACTTCATATTTGTGCTAAGCAGAGTGTTATGACAGATTCCTGGAATATATTTATCTTTGTGATTAGTCTCTCGGTAATTTGAACTGGAGATATATTAGACATATTCATTCATTCCTCTGATTTCATTAACCTGCTTTACATTAGTGTTTGAGGATACTGGCATTGTAGGTCTGTTTAGAGAGATGATGTGATCAGTGGCCACACAGATTACAGTGAAGACTTTTCAAAAACAGTTTCTGTTAAATTAATCTGTATTCTCTTCTTGTGAGAGTGAATGGTAACCTGACCAAATCTGTTCATTTAAAATGTATAGTCTTTCTGTATCATTGGTATCTTCAAAGGATTGTCTACTCCCTTAAACTGTTCTAGGATAACCATCTTAACCAATCTCAGTGTCAACTGTTGGTTCAGGTAAATTCCATGCTATCCCAATCAGGAACTAGCGTAAAAGAAGGGTGTCTTTAGGTATTTCAAGTTCCAGGAACCCAGCATAC
Organism: Alosa sapidissima; assembly: GCF_018492685.1. Taxonomy (NCBI): domain Eukaryota; kingdom Metazoa; phylum Chordata; class Actinopteri; order Clupeiformes; family Clupeidae; genus Alosa; species Alosa sapidissima. The sequence continues at coordinate 20,963,203 of NC_055968.1, read as the reverse complement.
AGCGTTTAATCCATGAAATCCAAATCTTGGTTTGGAGTGATTGAAAGATGACATTCAGTTAAATAATTCCATGAAATTAACAAATTAGTGCAATACCATTTTATACCTTAATAGGAGGTGATGCGTGAAATAAAGTAACATAATTCATGAGACTAAAATAAGGCTAGATTCTGAGACTGGGTAGCAACAGTACTCTGCAACATTTCTGAGTGCATTTGACAACTGTGTCCAGTAGGTGGTGGTCAAGTTTTTAGATGAATAGTGATCTACCACATCAAATGCCTCCCGGTCTGTTGCAATCACAATCCAAAAGACAAGCTTTGTCTTACTGAGAGAATATTAGGCAATGAAGTTATTAAGAGTGACATAAATTATTTAATTAAATACAATCAGATGTTACTGATATATTAGAAATCATAGTGCCTGTTATAAACAGTATTTCAATAACAAGTTCTATGAAAGAAATAATTGTTCATTAAAATATAGACTTTGAAATTGAGTCGTTAATGCCATTACACTTAGATTATTAAGTAATGTTATAGGCTTGTGGGATGAACCCTCACGATGGCAACAGACTGAAACTGCTATAGTTGTTATCCTGGCTAATCGAGGGATCCGGGGCTGTGTGTGCAGAGTGGGCGTCTGCTCTTTTCAAAAGGAAGACTTTGGCGTGTGGTCTACTGTCCATTTGTGTGCCTAAGACTTCAGGGACATAATAAGGAGCTGATCCCACCTGTCTGAGCTGGGCTCGACCTGAGCAGGACAATGGAGAGGGAGAATGGGGGGAAGGGGACGTCCAGTACACAGCTAGAGACCCTCCCTGTGGACTATCCTAAGCCACAGGTGAATGAAAGATGGGTGTGTGTGTGAGTGTGTGTATGTGGGGGTGTAACATTGGTCCCATTTGTCTTGGGCAGCAGTTAATGGGTAGGTTAAAATACACGATAATCCCAGTGTGGACAGGCCCATTAGTGAGTGCAGCCTCTCCACTCGCCACCTCTTCTGCCTGCCAGCATTCCAGACGTGGTTTCAGAGCTGCCACTGGGCTACTGTGGGTCCCATGGCTTTCCAGAGGAATCACTGTTGAGCTGTTGCCATCAACACTAAATTACTGTGCATAATGGAACCTAACACATAAACACGTATAGACAGGGACATAAAGTGTACTTATAAATAGAAATACACATAGGTGAAGTTTTTTATATAGCGTCTGGTGTGAGGGGAAATTATATTTAGCATTAAGGGACATGATACAGCTTTGACAAAAAGCTTAAACTGGAAATATGGCTTCATACATAGGTTTGTATTGACATCTGTTGTTTCCATGACATGGTATAATGCAAAATAAGTTTTAATATATCTATTAAGTTTTGATTTTTCTATGAAGTCTGTTGCTCTTATGTGTTTTAATTGAGTCTGACAGAGCTATTGTCTGAGGGGTGTGGAGTGTAACACTCATCTGGTTAGAAAACACATTTTCTTTTGACCTTTTCTGCTTTAATGAAACTTCACAGAGATAAAGCCTGAATGGCCAAGCTTGGCTCTCTACCACAGCATAGGGGTGTGCCAATATCTGTGTGTGTGAGTGTGTGTGTGTGTGTGTGTGTATCTGCGTGCATGTGTGTGTGTGTCTGCGCTGTGCAGCGCAGTGCATAGGTTTGTGTGTGGATGTGCATGACATGCTGATGTCACATTCATTTGTGTAGGAATGTGTTCTGTATGGATTTGGGAGCACACAGGTCCGTGCCTCTCGGTATCTCTGTGAAAAGGCTGTCTTATTACGGCTCCTCTCCATGCGATAAAGAAATGGGAGCTGCTGCTTGTCCGGGTGTCTTTCAACGCCATGCAATGGCAGAGGTGATCAGGGACGCCCTCTGACAAATAAGCAGCACGCAAGTGATAACCCAGCAGCCTGATTAACACACTCTGGCTGGGACTCAGAATATCAGCCTCCACAATCTCATAAACACTGGCAAGAAGCTCTGGAGTAAAATTAGCACGTAGCTCATTAAATAGAAGTGCTCTGGTTTTCATGATGTATCTGTCAGTGCGTGTGGAGTGCATCATGCAGTTGGAAGTAAAGTTTAAATTTACACTTTCAGATGGAATTGGAATTTCTTAAACCTGGTGCAACACTGAGCTGCTGGATTTAGAATAGAACTTTTTTTAATGAGAGTATCTTGTTGGTAATATGTAATTGACCCATTAATGACTTAATGTGACTAGAGTCACATAACAGTATGTATTAATGAGGAGAGTAGGATAAAATTGGATATAAAAAGGAGAAGAAGATCACAGACCTACAGGAGCCCAAAGTAATGAGCGGGAGGCTGAGGAGCAGGGAGGGAGAAGAGACAAGGAGAAGTGTCTGCTGACAGACAGCACTCCAAAGAGAGATGGGGAGCAGAGAGGGTGAAAGAGGCCCCTTGTCCTCCAGGGCCCTCGCTGCTCTCTCCGCGCTCCGCGCCGTGCGCTTGCTGAAACTCTGACGTCCACCGTAGGCCTCGTCTGCGTCATTCCGTCACTCTGTCGGACAGGATGATCGGCTGCTGAAATGCCCGAGAGCATAGCAAGAGCACACTGAGTTTCATGTGTGATATGAAATTTGTCCAGTTTTGCTTGACTCTCGAACAACACCTCATACCCCCCTTCCCCCCTCACCCCCACACACTCCATGGCTCCATCCTCCCCTCCACCCACCCACCCACTCACTCCAAAATCCCGGCCAGAAGTTCTTAGTCACTATGTAGTCTGGGCCACACAACTCTCTAGGAATCCCCCTCTATACACAAGACCATTTCCCTCCATTACTCACAGCCGTTTCAACAGTGTCCTAAACAAACAGGAATCAGGAACACTGCACACTTAGTGACCTTGGGCAGATGGGATGGCCGAAAGGAGCTAGCCTCTTCTTGTGCACTAGTTTTTACATTTTATGAGATCATGTAGCCGATAAGTGAGAACAGACTGTCACGGGTTGCTGTTATATGTTGATAACATTACCAAGGAAATCTGGACGATTTGTTTTGGGACCAGAGGTGAATAGGACAGCACTAAATTGAATAAAGATTCTGTCACTGGACCGTGGTTAATGCTGAGGATTAGCATGTTATTTACTGAATACCAGGTGTCCTCTCTCCGTCTGCAGTCTTGTGAAAGCTGGAAATATGAGAAGAAATGCAGGCCCATGACCTCTGTTAATAACAGTCAAGTTTTGAATTAACATTTTTATCCATTTTATAAAAATAAACACATATTGTTGATTGATATGCGATAAATGTTTTCACAATATTTTAGATCTTTTATTAATATTTGATCCTGCAGAATAGCCTGGCTAACACCAGACCTCATCTCATTGAGATGGGGTCTGGGAACTACACATTCATTTTCTCGTATTTGAGACGTCGTTTACGAATGCTCAGAGCCGTTTATTGGGCGCTACGAATGTCTATCAAATGCGTCTGTACCTTAACCTGACTCTTGCCAGATGAATTTCTCGCCTAGCTCCACTCACATCCATCTGGGATCGCTTCCGTTGAGAGTGATTTCGGCACCAGATTTTATGGTAGAGCCAATCAGGACGCAGGGCGGGAGTTTCATAGATGTGACGTAGCGTAGCGACGAAGCGACTGTGAGACTGTTCTCAGCGTCATGGGTTGGCTTCGATGTGAGTGGTTGAAGTAGCACATCAATAGATGACGGACAAGTGGCTTATCCAATCATATGCAAGGATTTTTGATAAGGCCCAGCCTTCTGAAACACCACTCCAATGGATCGATCCCAGATGGATGAGTGGAGCTAGGCGGAACAAAGTTCATCTGGCAAGAGTCAGGTTATCTGTACGTAGCTCATAACCGCTTCGGTGTGTCGTCATCGTCTTGCTGCCCCACCCCTCCGTTCTGTGATTGGTTCCTTCATTGAGGTGAAAATCGGGTCCATGGAATCCAGGCTGCCTAGCAGGGCGAATTAAATGGCGCACGTAAGGCAGCATGAGGAAACCCAGGCTAGCGCATAATTTATTCATCTCAGCTTAGGTTATGATTGCATATGAATGCTGATGAAAACTCAGAGAAGATGCTGGCTCTTCTCTTTAGAGAACACCCACTGTTAACATCATGCAATACTTGGGTGTAAGCACTTTCACTTTGATGTTAAGAATAAAAAGGCACTTCACAATGTTATGAAGTGAAACAGTTCTCCATGGACATCTTAATCACACTATATTCACAGTGATGAATGGGAAGGTCTTCAACCAGTGAAAGTGCTGGCAAGTAGTCAGTCTATGATCAGACATGTCTGTCATTGCATCCAGTCATTAAGGTCTCCTTAGAACAGGCAGGCAAAAGTTGCACGCCAATGTAATACTGGCCTTAATGACCCGTGTGGCACATTGCCAAACAGAATATTAGATTTACCTATTTTGACACGAGACTTGGGGAAGGAAACTCTTCTTTCGGAGGTCTTTGCCTCCGCCTCGTCCATTAATTCCACCTTGGCGGCCATTATCCCTTACATATCTCCTAAATATGGTGTATAAATCTGGCCTACACAATGCCTCAGACATGCAGCACAACGTATCCATTCATGCTGTCCTGGTATTTGATAGCTGCATAGAATAGTGTGCTAAGAAGCACAGCACTGCTGACTCCATGGGTGCACAGTAAGCAAAGGAGGTGGTGAGGAGGAGGAAGAGCAGCTGGCGAACGATCGACCCCCAAAACCACCACTCTGTCTCTCCGACGCATGGGGAACAATGGAAGTGCAGTTGCAGCAACAAGACAAACACCTGGAGTCCCAAAAAAAAAAAAAAAATGTCTTACGTAATGGATCTGGCAGGAGAACAGCCCAGAGGAGTATGGGAGATAGAGTGGAGTTGTCAATGGGCAGTGACGGAGCTAAACAGTCTGCCGCTACACAGCATGCTGACAAAGACCACCAAATTATCCCAGCATACCTCCAGCTGAGATCAGGCCGCGGAGTCGGCCAAACTGTATTTATGGCCCAGACTTCAACAACCACAACTCTTTCCCAACCAATATTAGATTTCTTTTTCTGACTTGGGAAATGAATGGGAAATGTTATCACAGTTTCTCTGTGAAAACAAACTCAAACCAACCACATACTCACGCACACACGCACACACACACACACACACACACACACACACACACACACACACACACACACACACACACACGGGGTTTGTTCATGTTAAACTGTGGTTTTGTGAAAGGATGTTGTCTGATTGACTGAAACACAAGGGACTGTCTCTGGAAGAGAAAGCTCTTCTCTCAGTCATGCATGACTTAAGGCCTGGAGGGCTCGAGGTGCTCACGCCTGTCACCAGGGGTTTCCTCAAGGTCACTGGAGGAGCTCTGGGGCTGACACAGCAGACGCCATCCAGGAGAATAGATTAAACGTCCAGAGAGTCACACACACACACACACACACACATACCTACCTACCTTATAAACCAATACCATACAATAACACACACATACACTCACACCAACATAATATCAGTGCAACATCAGGACATGAACATTTCAACTCAAAACACCATTATCCAGTTAGGCAAGTCAAAGTTCCAATGAGAAGGTTTTGTGACAAGGGACTGAAATACTGGACTAAATTACCAAATTACCTGGATCCTTGGAGAGTCTGACATAACACGACTGTGGCAATATAGAAGCAAAAGCATCCTCATGCAGTTAACAAGTTCAGAGCTTTGCTCGAGGAAGAGAAGTTATGTACATGTAGATGTGTGTGCCCATGTAAGAGAGAATGAATGCTTGTGTAATCCATTTTATGTATGTGTGTGTATGTGTCCCTGTGAGTGAGGAAGAAAAGATGTTTGTTTCTCATTGTATGTGTGTGTGTGTGTGTGTGTGTGTGTGTGTGTGTGTGTGTGTGAGTGTATGAGGGAAAGAGTGTGTATGTGTCTAAGTGTGTGTGCATATGAGGGAAAGAGTGTGTGTGTGTGCATGTGTGTGTGAGTGAGTGCGCGTGTGTATGTGTCTGTGTGTGTCTGTGTGTGTGTGTGTGTGTGTGTGTGTGTGTGTGAGAACCATGTAGGAGTGCTTTAGCGGGGCAGTGTAGCGTGCAGTACAGGAGAGCGGCAGGCAGAGCCGACCTGAGAGCCCCTGCTCTGGGCTAATCCCTGTGTTTTCAGGAGCCCTGGCCCGTACTTGATGAGCTTGGGCAAGAAAAGGGGCTAGCGCTCTCTCTCGCTCGCCTCGCTCTCCTGCTGTCCCCTCACTCTTTCATGCACTCTCGTTTTTCTCATGCTCCCCCAATATGTTCACACACACACACACACACACACAGAGCCCCCCCAACCTCTCCATAACCCACCCTGGAGCCGCAGTGCGAATGAATGAGCTCCAAGTGTTTGGTCAGCAACTCTCTCTCTCTCTCTCTCCCTCTCTCTCTTTCTTTTTTCTACACCTACCTCTCTCTTCCCCTTTTAATGAGTTGCCTTCTCTTGTTTTGTTTTTTCTCTCTCTCTCTCTTTGCACTGAGAAAGGAGAAGAAACTGTTTTGGAGGGGAATAGAGAGAGAAGACCTGAGAATGGATTTTCATTGGACGGTTACCCTCCCGGCCGGCTCCCACTGGACTCAGAAGCTGACAGCTGTGGCATGTTAGCTAAACATGAAACAGGAATCCACTGGGGACAAACCTTCAGTGTGAAGAGTCTGGGGAAAATATACAAAGACATCCCAAAATGAATATATTAATTACTTTACATTATAATAAATAAATTAAATGTATGTATGCTGCCCTCTGTGATACGTTTTATGAAAGCACAGAGGTCACAGACCAATTGTACTGTGGTAGTTGTGGTCCAAAGCATTTAAGACTTTCCCAAAACTATCTGTATAAACAACATTCATCCGGTTGTCCAAATAAAATGTTGAAATAAGTTAAAACACTTCTAGACATCACTATTGGCAGATGTGTTTGCTTTCAAATTCATTGGTAATGCAGATGTATTTTGTAATATTTTTGCAATCCAACAGACTGAAAAATTGTTTAGTCAGGGTGGAATTCAAATCAAGACAGAACTGGAACATGTTATAACCTAAAATAATCTACACTCTGACAACTCTGACAGCTCATTTGAAAACCACAGAGCTGTAGTGGAGGTTTTATGGAGACACAGAGACCTGTTGCATTGACTGCATCTGGAAAGATTTGGTGTGAGATTGATCTGATCTGATCAGCATTCCTTTGACAATGTCTGTGGTGCTGTCGAAAAAAAGAGAACATAATTTCAGTAAAATACATTTTCCTCGGCCTGACGCAAAGCAGCCTTGCAGTGTGTTGCTGTGACTGTTGACTGAGACAGCATTATTATGGAAGAGGACCGTGTGAGGAGAAGGTGGGAGAGAGGGAGGGATGTGTATAAGTGTGTGGGAGGTTGATGGTGCTGCTGCTGGTGGTGCTGGTGGTGGTGGGGACATGGGGGATTACTATGAGGCCACAGGCCCTGGGGCGGAGGGGCTGTTTCCTGGCCGCAGCCCCTGTTTGTCCTGCCTGACCTGGCAGCACTGGGGGCAGATCCTGCTTGGATACACCCCCGATCCCACGCCTGTCTGAAGCTGTTAGCCAGCGTGTGTGAGCGGCTAGCTAGGCTTAGTGTAGTCTGGGCTCGGGGGGTGCTGATGAGGTGGGGCTGAAGCATAGGGGCGGCTGCACTCTTTGTGTTGTGGTGGCAGAGCGGGGGCAGGACAGAGGCTGATTGGTGGACGCGGGCCGGTTTACGGTTTATGGTTTATGACTTTAGCTTGATTCATTGCACCATTTCTTTCATATCAGTCTGCGGGACAGAGGCACTGAATGGACACTGTTTGCTTAACCTTTGCTTTGAACGCGTCCAGCATTCACAGCCCTGACTCCCCTCTCAGGCCACCACACTCACTGTCTCTCACACACGTTGGTCTGAAATGTATCCATGCTCAAAGACCAATAACAAGCAGTAAACAGTATTAATGTTTTCTCAATACAATGAAATACTCTCATATACTTTGAAATTTACAAATTCATTGAAATATGGATATGTAAATAGCGATTGGTGTCTGACAATGTTTATCAATTTTTTTGACCACAAAATATAACACACAAACATAAATCTGTATCTCTTGATTATTTAGAGTGATAACTTAAAATGTTAGGATTTGCCAGTAAGATATTTGGAATTAAGAAGCCTATCTAAAACTCAAAAGTTTAACAATCACTTGAAATCGTCTGGGTGTATTAACACCTTTCCCAAATAGAGTAAATCACATGCTGAAACTTTGACATGTCACACCAATGCTTTTCTGCGTGGCTGCTGTGTGTCTGTCTTGGACCAACCTACCCCAGAGTGGAGGTTTTCTGTTCCCTTTCCAAAAATAAAAATGAAATCAGGGGATATTTACTTTTCTTCCCTTGAAGCTTTCACAGCTCAATTGGTTGTTTTGAAAAGTCTGTTATTATTTTTCAATTGCTGGATTGAGTGTTGGTTTGAGAAGCCCGTAGCTGACTCCCTTGCTGTTATTTCTGGCCTGGGTATACACTGAAGTCTGAGCAAACTGAGGGAGAGAGAGCAAGGGAAAGAGAGGGAGAGAGGGAGAAAGAGAGAAAGAGAGAGAGAGAGAATGTCACAAAGGGTAGGTTGGTGGTCATTTCCATTGATTAATTAGCCAGGTTAATTTGCACTATTATGGTGGAATATGGTATTTGGTGAGCTTACCTGTCTTGCACTGTGGACATGGTAATACAGGGAATTCACTTAGAATAGTCTGCCGTTAAAGAGACGTTTAGTCTCAAAGACAAATGGGAGCTGTGTCTGAGGTGGGATGTGCTATAGAATGCGGTCACCTTTTCCCTTCACAGACCCACAAGATTATCCCTAACCTGCTGCTAAGCCCTCTCTTGTTCATAGCCCTGAAGTTCTCTTAAGAAATCTTAGCCCTAAGCACCTGGAAGTTGTTAGATGAGCTCGTTCAGCCATTGGACCTTATCTTAAAATCTTTTCCAATTATGTATATTCCAGGTGCCTGTGTCAGCCCACATACATGTTTGATGGTCTGTAATAGTACAAATTCTGGATTTATTTATTTTTTATTCAGCCTTGAACTGGAATTAACCTAAATGGACCATGATTAACCTATTCAAAACATATTCTGTCTTGGTTTCACTTCTCTTTTAGCAGTTGAGTGTAAATGAGAGTGCCTTGTTACTGATATTACAGACATGAGCTTGCTGGACTGAAACTTTGGCATTTGGGAACATCTGACCATGCACTGCTTGTCAGTGGGGAGAGACCTAGCCCATTCTCGTCATCATGGGGCAGCCAGTGTCGTCACTCTAGACTAGCTTATAAAACTGTCGGCCTCTCACACGCACACCTGGCTAGAGGAGTACCAATAGACAGAGGGAGGGGAGAGACATTATCACACTAATAGTACAATAGTACAATAGTAGTATTCAGTTCAGTGGACTCTTAAGCGCTTGTTAAACCAAACCATCACCAGCCATCTACGGTGTCTATTTTTTTTCATGTGGCTTTGGGACAGCAGCTTTACAACCCCTTCCAAATCCTCGTTACTTTTATGAATCTAGCTAACTTCTCTTACTTCTCGGGCATGTGCAACATGACGGCGGAGTCGCAGCACTCGCCAGCCGAGGCAGCCAGTCCAGTGGTGGTGTCACCCAACGTTAGCCTGGACTCGCCGATACCGCCATCTCTGCTACATCAAGCTCGAACCAAAGATGGGGTTCTCATCAAGTCCGAACCGCGGGGGAGCAGTCCCAACACTGACCGAGAGGAGGGGGTATCTTTGGGTCAAACTGAGGAGCATCTGCCGCCAAGTGGGAGTCGACGTAGGAAAAGGCCGGTACAGCGAGGAAAGCCTCCTTATAGTTACATAGCCTTAATAGCTATGGCCATAGCCAATTCCCCTGAGAGAAAACTCACCTTGGGTGGTATCTATAAATTCATCATGGAACGCTTTCCCTTTTACCGCGAGAACTCCAAGAAGTGGCAGAACTCAATACGACATAACTTAACATTGAATGACTGTTTTGTAAAGATTCCAAGAGAACCCGGGAGGCCCGGTAAAGGCAATTACTGGACACTGGATCCTGCCGCTGAAGACATGTTTGACAACGGTAGTTTTCTGCGGAGGAGAAAGCGGTTCAAGCGCACTGACGTAAGTACGTATCCCGGCTACATGCAGAGCTCCAGCGCCTTTACGCCAGCACCCATGGGTAGACCGACATACCCAAACACACTGTATCCTGGAATGGCATCCAGCTACGGTTCACAGCTGGGGGGATCCCCTCACCCAGCCATGCTACATCATTACCAGGCCTCGGCCGGGGTCGCCCAAGGACAGCCGAGGATGTTCAGCATCGACAACATCATTAATCAGCAAACGGTCATGCAGAGCGGGCCTGGAGGAGAGCTCAATCCTCAAGCGCTTGGTTTGGGCACTGGCGACCTAGGGAACATGTCGGCCAGTTGTTCAATAACTGGCACCGACCCCAGCTGCTTTCAAACGCAGTCATTAAATCCCACAAACATGCAAAGTAGAAACAGTGGCGCCCTAACTTCAAATCTCACGTCAGGGTATCCTTACACCACCTCGGGGTCTCCTCCTCACTTAGCAGCGGTTTCACAATCCGGTTTCTCACCGGGTAGCTCACAGGTGTACTGTACCGGTAACAGAATATCGTTACCTCCTGTGCGCTCTGGATCTTGTGCCGAACACACAGAACAGCTCCTTGGACTATCCGGCCCCGCCATGAACTCCTATAACAACTCTTACATGAGACAGACCAACTTTGCCTCAGGCCTTGAACGGTACATGTGAGAGAGACAAGCCAAAACCCAGAGACTGATGAACGGCCAGTACATTCCAGATACCACAAACATTCCAGACTTTTGGTGTTGTTTTAGTTAATGATTTCGTTATCCTTGTGTATGAAAATGTTTAACACTTGAATAGTCTTTTGACAGCATTGTAAAACCTACTGACATCAATTTAAATGTAGGCTGTGTACTGAGTGTTGATGTGGAATTGTGAACGTCTCAAAAGTATGTGATAGCTGTCATCATATTTAAATGAGAACAACAATTTATGTAGATGGACAAATATGTTTTCTAAATGTATAGTTTTAATGTGAGTTGTTATAGATATTTTAAAATGATATTTGTTGTGTAAATGGAAATATTAGTTAATAAATTGTGGTCTATCCAAAAGCTTCCACTGACTGTATTTTTCTAATAATTTTTGCAGTATAATTCGCGGCTTAGTCCATGGTGTCGTCATTATGTTTTCAATTCTAACAGGAGAATAATACCCTTTCACTGAAGTAGGCCTAATTATTGAGCCCAACTAGGCGTACAGAACTATATTTTAGGGAGGTGTATACAATTGTATTTTAATACAAAACACGTTTAAAAAGTTTTATGATCAGATTTTATGCAGTTTTACAGCTACATTTTAAGGCAAATATTTTACATATTTTACAAGGCCTTTACTTTACGTTGTAGGCCCTCCCTAAAGCCAATAGAATAATTTAATTATGTATCATCGCTTGGCTAATGCCAAACAAACACAAAACAGTAGTGCGCAATACTTTGACATCCGCAATATACCCTATCCACAATCTTGGGAAACGGTGTTCCAAAAACAGTCTGTATAGGCCTATGACATCCATTTAGATACGAAGTACGAAGGAGCAAAGTTTCAAGTCAGTCTAGGGGTTCTTGCCTCCATGAGGTAATTCCCAGAATAAAATCCAGTCCCAGCACAATAGCAGGAAAAAAGTTTTTTTTCAGAAATGAAATCCATTTGCAATATACTTCCAGTCAAGTTCAAATAATGACCACATTCTCGAACGTCAGGCCTAGCCTAATTCAAGTAGCCTATGAAATGGGATGAGTGTATGACTTCTTTTAAGTAGGCTAAACGTATTGACAGGCGCCCTTTCCTCAGGTGAGCTCAGCCGCAAAGGTTGGTTGGTTGGTTTTTCGAACGAAGATGGAGCGACATCTTGCGATTTACATCTGTATAGCTACTGTCTGCAAACTAGTCTACACCCTCCAGATGCAACACAGTAGATCTAGCCATTTATGTGGAAACTAAACGACAGCCATTGTCATTTACGTGCGTCTTGTAATAAAAAGGACTAGGCTATACGTGACAGCGCGCATGGAATCGGTTCATCAGAGCAATATCATAGAAGAACCTTTTGTAGTGCTTCAAAGAACCCTCATGGTGATAGTTCTTTGCAGAACCATTTAAGAGAAGGTATGGAAGTCTTTCTGAAGAACCATTCTTTATGGAAGCATAGCGTGATAAAGAATCGGTTCATCAGAGCAATATCATAGAAGAACCTTTTGTAGTGCTTCAATGAACCCTCATGGTGATAGTTCTTTGCAGAACCATTTAAGAGAAGGTATGGAAGTCTTTCTGAAGAACCATTCTTTATGGAAGCATATAGTGATAAAAATAAGCATTTAACCACCTTTATTTTTTATTTATTTAGAATGTAGGCCTAATAAACAAAGCATTTTATGAAAGTCAGAGAAACCTTTCTGTATAGGAAATGTCTCCTCATGCTCCAGAAACTGTAGGCTATTTATATATGTAATGCATTGTTCTTATTCTTTGTTCTTTCAACATTAATATAACTTAATAAAACATATGGGTTTGGAAAACCATTACAAGTATGTGTGTTATCGAATAAGAAGTACTGAAGTAGGCTACTACTAAGAAATTAAACACCTTGACTCTATGTGAGGGGGACAGTACCACCCACAAATACCCACTAGATGTCAGTGTCCTAACGTGAACAATAGGTTCAGAGTTTTCTGAGTAGACCTCACGTCTGAATGAACTTGAGACTGAGGATCACATCAAGATGTAGGCTAAGGTTGATCTGGAAATCGCTACATGGGTATATTGGCAAATTATTCCGAATCTATATGTGGATATGCATGTGATTGCCTGTAAAAAAATAAGGAAAACATAACAAACAAGGAATAAAAATGAGGAATTCCAGAGTCTAACTGTTTCTGTAGCCTATAGCCTACTCAGCAACCTAATTGGGCCTATTGGGGCCTAACAAATTATGCATTCTCAGAGTCCGGGTGACTCGATTCTCCTTCACGACAAGGGAGATGTCATGACAGCGAAGCTTCCGTATCAAATATTTAAATCAACTGTGCCTAAACACTGCGATTTTCATTTGTATAAATCCTACGGCCGATCTTCCTCTGAGTTATTTTCCGCCGTGATTAATAATAATTTGCTTTTCAGACATTATTTAAACAATCTCTTCCCCAAGATATTTTAGCGAACATGTCCACGAAAATACACGGATGGAACCCAATAACAGTTATAGACATTTCATTTAATTTCTGTACATTTCAGCACGTGTTTTGGGAGAATATGTGCAGTACCAGTGAGTAACGTTATAAGACCATTTGGTTATCAGTAAGATCATTAAGTTTTCCTTCGGAACAAACAGCAAAATGTATCATTCTTACCGAGGTTTGCAGGAGGTCATTATGGAGCATTACTGCTGATATTAATTTACAGTCCATTAAACGTAATGGACCATGCCCTCGACTGGAAGCCTTCAGTCAGACAGATGAAGTGCAGATGGAAGTTAAGCGTGCTGGCTTTACGTGCCTATAGCACTGCTGACTAATGAAACGGAATGCCAGTTGAAATCTTCTGCTGTCGAATTATTATTGCACACTACATACCTTGTCATCTGCTCTTAGTATGACGGTGACGAATTGAAGCAGGTTGCTGTGGGGTGCTTGCATGTGTGTGTCCGTCTCTCCCGTGTGTTGGAGTGCATGTGAGTTATGTGGAAAACGTGGATGGATGGTATTTTGATTTCTTGACAAGCAAAACATAAAACCCGTGAGAAGTGATGTGGGATTAATGGCCTGGGGTGCACTTAAGGGGTAGGATGCGTTAACATCTCCAAATACCGATTTGTTAAGATATCCAAAGAGACATGGAATATTATTTGAATGCTCTAGATCATTATTTTGTCTGCATGGTACATGTGTGCGCATATGAGAACGGGCGCGCGAGTGGCCTGCAGTGTTTTACATAAGATTATGTCCAAGGTAAAAAGTCACATGAAGAACGAGGACAATTCTTTGGTCATTGTAATTTCATTAGAAATTTAAAAATAGCTTTAAAAATGCCCTAAATGGCAGAAATCGCTATTTCAAAAGCAAGCAAGAAGACACTACATGAGGACTTGAAGCCCATTCAGTTGAATAAATAGCCTACAATTGCTACCTATTTATAAAACCAAAGCGATGGAACAGAAGGACAATGATAAAAGGTCTGATAAACAACTTCAGACAAAAAAGTAACTAACAAAAAGTTAGATATGATTCTTAAAGGAAAACGACCCAAGTGTTTAAAGTTACCATCTATTTTTCAACTGCCATGCAGCCAACATTTTCCACATAGCAAAATACATCTTTGCAATTTTCTAAATCACCTGGTAAATTGCCATTTACTTAAGCTATAACTTATTATTGTTACCTTTATCATCAAAACACATTTATTGTAGACCCAACCAAGGTTAATTGCAATAGTTATTCAGAAATAGGCCTTTCATGCTTAAGTTATTGAAATGTTGTTAAAATTTGTCAACATCTAACTGTTGCAACAGAGTAGTTTAATATTAATATTATTAATATTATTACTTTTGGAATTATTTTTCTCATTTTCAATTATTGTAATAACCGAAACGCATGAATTAGCCTAGCCTACCTTAATTATCGAATTTATATTTTGATAAGGACATGGAATAATGTAGAATAATGATTACTAAATAGCACAGTAAATGTCATGTGTCATGCACATGTATTTTTTAAAATGTCAATATTTTCTCTCTTGACATAAATATCAGCCTGCATCGAAATCGATCATTTATTTTATTGCTCAGAAATACAGCTGCAGGCCATACATTTCGAAATCGGGTTACAGCCCAAATTGGATAGTTAATCGAAATGCTGATTAATTCATATATACCTGAGATTACCTGAGGTGAGGATGAATATGCCACCATGGCTCAAGTTCAGGTATAAGCACTGTGGACATCGCCTGCAAGATCCCCACTTCGCTCGACCTGTCCTCGGCCAATTCATCTAGTTCCTGGTAGTGTGACATAGTGGTCATGTGATCCACACAGTCAAATAAATACTTTTTGAGAGCCGCAAGGGGGTAGAGTCTGTAGCTCGCACTGAGAGCAAACGAAGTGTCCGTACGTCAAAATACTTTCATAAACTCAAATAAACTTGGGTGGTTAGTCGAAAGTAACTACACGCCGAAATCTTTTATTTTTTGCGGGTTGACGAAGAGGCTGTTTGTGTGATCTGCGAGGAATATGATCTCCATGAGTTATATTTAGACTGCATGCCTTATTGACTCATTTGCACCTCCAGTGACGAGTTTTAATCAGTGATAGAAATAGGTAATGTAGCGCTTTCTTTCGGTTTGCTCAACAATAGGTTTCCCATGCGACTGAAGAACGAATTCAAAGCGTGTTTGATTTTTGGAGGAGCGGGAATTCTTTAGGAGTGCTCAACTCATTGACTGGCGGGCGAGAGAGACTGAGGGATCTACGACGCGAAACGGTGGAAAGGAGCGCCAGAAGACGCGTCGAACATGACCCTGGGTACGGATATGTCCGACAGCTCAGCATTGTCAGACGATGTGGATATAGATGTTGTTGGAGGAGACATAGCTGTTGTGAAAGATGGAAAATATCTGCACCACCACAATTTCCACTTGGACAATGACTCGGACGATACTCTGTCTCAGAATGCAGGCGAAGGCGCTTCCTCCCCTGGTCACAACAACTTGGACTGCCCACCGGACCGAGTAGGAGTCGGAGGGGATGGCGGCCCAGGAGACATGGCAACAGAAAAAGCTAGTAAGAATACACTTGTAAAGCCTCCATACTCGTATATTGCCTTAATCACAATGGCTATTCTACAGAGTCCCAAGAAACGTTTAACTCTCAGCGAGATCTGTGAGTTTATCAGCAACAGGTTTCCGTACTACCGGGAAAAATTCCCCGCTTGGCAAAACTCTATTCGTCACAATCTCTCCTTAAATGACTGCTTTGTGAAAATTCCCCGAGAGCCCGGCAATCCTGGCAAGGGCAATTACTGGACCCTCGACCCGGATTCAGCCGACATGTTCGACAATGGGAGTTTTTTGCGCAGGAGAAAGCGCTTCAAGCGCCACCAAACCAATGAGATTCTCAGGGACGCAGGGGGGTTCTTGCCCGGGTTCGGCTATGGCCCATATGGCTATAATTATGGTCTTCAGCTGCAGAATTTCCACGCTCACCATCCCTATCATCCACACCACCCCGGAGGCACTTTCCCTTTTCAAAATGCACCTTGTGCTCTCCCTTCCCCTGCCTCCATATTTTCCACGCCACACTCCCTTCCATCGCTTTTGGGGGCCGAACTGAGAAAGCCATTTTACCCCCAGCTAAGCCCGACACTGCCCGGGCTTCCTCCACTCAAGACAGACACCAGCACTCCCAGTCGCCCGTCCTTCTCTATAGACAATATCATTGGTGCAACCAACTCGCCGGCCTCGCCATACAACGCGCAGCAGGGCAGCCAGACGCAGATCCTGGCTATGCTGACCCCTTCGCTCGCATCGGCTTCCAACCACTTGAATCTCGCACAGGATAGTGTGCTGCAGCCGACCGCACAGACTTTCGCAAGCAAAACTACAGCTATGAACAATTGTCATTACTAAACTGGGGTCAGGCCCCTAAAGCACAGAGTTCCTTTTATTCCATTCTGGTATTGTCGTCATTTGTTAAGGTAGGATAAATATTCTTTGCGTAACTAAGGCTTTTATTCTTCGCTCTCCTAAAATAATATAAGAGAAAGCAAACGACCACGGTAGGCTACTTATATTTATGAATTGTAAATATGTAAATAGCATAAAATGGATTAATAGGAGAGTCTTATTTAGACGAATATATGAAAAATCAAAAAAGTAAATGTGGAGCATACAGTCTCACCTTCGTCGGCCTGTGGCCTGATGCCTCAACTTTAAACGGAAGACCAGCTGTTTGACTAGAGAGAAAATAGCCAACACCTTCTGCTCAGATGCGATACATTTTCTTGCTGACATAATTTGAGATTTTTTATTGCTATGTCCTTGTTTTATATATTATGTGAGTTTGTGAAAAGCACTGTTAATACCGAGACTGAATACTCAGGTTTTAATTGTTTTTGAAGCACATTGCTGGAGACGACAGGGGCTGTAAATAGATCACATGCTAACATTTCCCACTCGCCCCTTTGTTCTTCACATAGTGGTGTTTAGGTGAATTTATAATTATATTATTTTATTTTGTCAATAGGCAATTATGTGGTTTGGTGTAAATCGCATTACCTCTCCTGTTTGACTGTTGTACATACGTCCCCTAGGCTATTTCATTGAAAGTAATCTGTGAACAGTTGTTATGTGTAAAGAAAGACGAAACACTTAATGTCCATGGGTCATTTTTGTTGTAACGACAAAAAATAAATGTTTGTGAAATTTTACATATGTTTTTCTAAACTTTTTGTTTACTTGCTGAAGTCATTCTTCGTGACCCTGTCATCAGAAACAAACTCAGTTGAGTTTAGAGCTATATCTTCACCGTAGGCCTAGTTCTAGTAGGCCTACCTGGAACATGCTTTCTAAACATAGAAAACTTGCTGCTGTTGGCATTTTTTGTTATTGTAGACACTGGGTGTATGATGTGACCTTTACCATGCACTATAGGCCAGTAGGCCCATTTCCCTTGACTGTAGGAACATATTATATCTTAGTAGGCCTATATATTCGCATTCAACAGGTGTACAGTTTATAGCAACTTAACACATAGCCTTTATTTCCTCTAAATTCAGCCACTAACCTGCTATAGTGTTTTGTACAATTTCGGTGCCTGATAGATAGGCATACAATCAATCAGCAGTATCGTGTACCTCTTATAGAAGTAAGAAAACAATGTTGTTTTTCATGTAGGCTCCTAGTGATGCCTCACGCCATAAGCAAAATCTAAACTAGGCCTATTTCTCTTGTGTGGCTCTAGGGGCAACGATAATGGAGTAGTATTTGGCGAGTAACAAAGCGATAAATGAATGGGGACATCATGGCCTGAAAGCCTGTAATTGAATGTGAGAGTTCTACATGGATACCCACGATCTCTTGAGGATTCGTCGCTAATTTGTAGTAGCATTTTTCACCCGTTTGGACTCTAATCCACGTTAATGCGCTTCCTTGCCCGTTTGTTGATGTTGTGCTGAAGGCGCGCTCCCTTGGGTCTGAATGAGCACCCAGCAAGCGGTCTCACAGGACAAGCCACACACATTTACCTCTGAAAAGCGATCTTCTTAAAAGACGTTCGCTTTCATGTCATCTGTCCTGTTACGGGACACGTAGGCTACAACAGAGACAGCAGGGATCTCCGAGTAGGGCAAAAAACAGAGCCTTTTTTGAGTCGGCCGAGCACATGGTCTTATATCCAGGGAGGCACAAAGCCTCTTTTATTTACCAGCTCTGTGTGCAAATAGTTCAATTCACTTTGTGCGTTGCTTCTGACAGCTGATTATTAGAGCGGTGGGTGGGAGGCCTGATACCCTGAACACACTCGACCGAACACTCTGAGGGGAACTCCGTTGCATTAGATGAGATATTATACTTTTACATTGTGTTTCCTCTTTTGCACTTCAACATAATTGCACTTCATAATCTTGCTAAATAAATAAAGACATGGATCGACGTTATCAACGTTCTTCTCAGATACACGAGGGTATAATAAATTACCCTAAAACATTTGGATCTATGTTCATGGTGATATAAGATATGGTCTTAAAATAAACCGTATAGGCCTAATATTACAAACCACTGAATGATCAACAACCGATCTTCCGGCAAAAGATTTTGGTCTCAGGTCAGATCTGACAGATGATGAGCATTTTATTATGAGAGCAGAGTTTCCATTTTAGATCTGTATTTCTGTAACCTACTCGCTAAGCGTCTTGGGGCCTATTTGAAGACACCGAGTTGTTGTCATTATGCATAACTGCCTCTTTTATCCCCAGGGAAATGAGCAACTCTGATTCAACCGAAGGTTGAGATGAAAACTAACAATGAGTTAGTTTATATAAAAATTAAAGAAAGACTCTCAACTTGGTCGCCAAGACATTAGAGACCATTTTGACTTAAAATGCTCGCTGTCACCGAAAAGCTGTAGGCGTAAAAGAAACTAAAGGGCGTTTGTAAAGATGATGAAGCAAATTTAAGACATCTATTTAATGGCCTACGCAGTTAGACGACTCGGTCAACAATAATAATATTATTAAAAAGATGAGTGACGAGAGTTTGTTTATGTTCTTCAACTCTCTTGACAACAGCACTAGCACGAACAATAAAAAACAGTCTCACACACACACACACACACACACACACACACACACACAGACACACACACACAGCCTTTGTAGCCTGTCTTTATTTTGTGCTTAAATGTCATGTCAGAATGTGTATGTATTTTTTGTAACCTTTTGCATTTACTGATCTGTCAATTGATTTATCTGTATGGAATATTCAGGGACAGGTGACAGGTTGGTGTTTCAGAACAGAGCCTGTTGTGGCAAATAGACCAATCCCTGTGTCGCAGCATGGCTCTAGGAGAAAACACAGATTTGTCCTTTAATCCAATCGAACGTGTAAATCATAGGTCTTAAGGCGGCTCTCTAAAGTCTTTACTCTTTCTAATTGCTGTCTCGATTTTTTTCTTTCTCTTTTTTTGCATGCGACGCAAGACCACCCACAGTCTTTGCATGGAACACATTTCTCTTGTCACTCGAGTGATGTTTTTTAGAAAACAGATTTGTGGCTGTTTTTTATCCTTTCAAACGGACTGCTGCATGCTTACGTTCCGTGGCGAGAGAGGAAGGCCTCCACTGTCGATTTATGACTGGCCTATATGCTTTTCTCTTTACTTCTTCGCCACCACGCGCTCTTTGATTAAAGCGCGCTCCGCCAATGAGGTTTCACTGCGGCCTGCATTTACCCCTGTGCCGTGTCTCACTGACCGCAAAATACAAGGCCTTCTGAAGAAGAAAATTCTGTTTTGATAAATACTGAGTTATGAATGATATTAGTTACAGATTAAGGTGCATGTGTTACCCCTGGTGTGAACAAAACTAAATATATTTAGTTGACAAAACATAAAACGATTTACCCTGCATGGCTATTGTGTTATTGTAGAGCCCAAACGTACTTATTCAATATAGCTGGGAAATTATTAAGTTGTTTCATATTTCTTAGCAACAGGTTAGGCTACTTTGCTTATAGCACTCAGGGATCAATGGTTTTCACGACTTGATTTTCTCTGCTCCACAATTTATGTCCTCCTTTCCAGCGTCTGCAAATAGTAGCGACATGAACTGTAAAAAGGTCTGATAGCCTATGACTCGTTCACGAAACGAGTAGCCTATAAATAGGCCTAATATATAGCCTAGTAGATTGGGGGGTTAAAAAATAATAAATCAATAAATTAAGTGAAATTAAAATGACACGAGAAAAAAAGGGAAACAAACTAACAAAAACGGCCTATATCGTACTCATGGGCATTCTATTTGCATTATTTGGATGTCTGGATTTTGTTTTATTCACTTTTGAAAACCCCTATTTGAATATTATTTTAAGAACTTGAATATTAGAAATATTAGACATTTTGTTAAATCCATTAATCCTTTTAATTTATTAATTGTAATTTATTTTAGACCTTATGAACAGCATATGCACAGCCTACAGAATAGTTTATTATTATTATTATTATTATTATTATTATTATTATTATTATTATTATTATTATTATCATCATCATCATCACATTTAATGCCACCCATTTCTATATTTATTACATAATAGCAAAACTATATTGAGTAATTTAAATATCTATAGGTAAAGAATGAATTTCTATTTATTTCAGCTTTCTATAACTTGTGTTTATTCAAATGTTCTCGTATTTAAGCATTTCTCTGTCATTACAGAATGGTGTATTCCGTAGATAGGCTTCACTCTGCATTAGCCTAACTTTGCCAACGCAGGCAATCCTTATGACCTAGTTAGGCTGGTATTATTAGAAAGTGATGGTATCCCTGATGTGTCTATATTAATTTGGGATGAGTGTATCACGTAGCATCTTCAAGGAACTACTTGAGGGCATCTGCTTCAGGGCCAGCAGTCATGACGCTATGCCCTCAGTGACTATCTCTGTCACTGCTCTGCAGCCTTCACGGGAGGATTGCTAAATAATTTAGACGCATAGCCTAGATCCAAACATTAATCTGCTGGATCTGGAAGTGATAGATCATGTGTGTATGTAAACATAACACAAACAGCAAATGCTGCAAACATGCTAGTAATCTCAATGAAATTGTAAATCCATAATGTTAGGCCTAGGCTATTGGTTAGCTTCAGTGCAACTTTTTTTTATTGACAATTGCAGAACGAATGTCATTTCATTAGGAAAGATTTTATTTCACTTGGAAAGTCTATTCAGATGTTAAAACCAAAATAACACACTGCACCATATGATGTAATCTAATGCACGAATCATTAGAATTTGAGCAAATTAAAATGGGACGTGGCTTTATTGCTGCCTTAAACAATTTATGTATGTAATTAAACTGATTAGCTGGTGATTTGGATAATCGACTTCGATTATCGCTGTGGGACTGAATAACAGTTTAAACGGAGATTTTATAACTGAGTTGCCCCGTTTAAATGAAAGAGTAGATCAGTGGCACGCAAAATCTGCTCTCACTCCTGGTTCCCGTAGTTTTTCCTCGTCTCCACGACTCCACGCCCGTCTCGTGTAATGGGCCGAAATAAACTGACAAGAGGAGCTAGCGCCCACATACTGCAGGAATGCCGGCGGCTCGGGTCCCCAGGTACCGCAGCATGGAGGAGAGGAGCTGTTGGGCCACAATAAATTAGAAGCTCCCTGTGCAGCTTCGCTGCACCTCCTCCATGTTTTTCCAGTAGACAGAGGAATCCTCTGCTTAATTAATTTAGAATGTGTAAATAAAGCGAAGATACAGAGCTCCCCTCTTCCCTAGAAACAAAATATTAACTTTGGAAGTGCGCGCCCCATCGACTTTGACACGCTGACACACTGACGAACACCTGCTGCTGCCCCGACATCCCACACACCGAGAACACATAATGGATATTCATGCGGATACCATCGGCTATATGGAGGATTTGAACTGGAATAACAACATGCCAGCGAGAACAGGTGATGGGCTAGACTGTGGGTTGCCACGATGTCGCCAATTTCCCCCCTCCACCCCTCTCTCAGTTGGCACAAACCGGGTGTAATGCACGGCATTTTAGCATAATTAAATTATCTGACTTCTTGCCCTTTCCAACCTCAGTGTTCTTGCTTGTGCAGAAGCGAATTAGGGTGTCACAGGTCTATCTGCATGGACACCTACTCACTTTTGTGAGTTCCAATACGCTATGTATTTAACCAAAATGGTGTACCTTTTTTGTTGCCTTGGGTGTGCATCATGCTTTTGCACACAAGCTATTCAGTAAAATGTGCATTTATGTTTGTTATTTGACATTTATATGTAGGCCTACACAAATAAATAACAGCGCAACCAACACATCTGCAAACTTTGCATAACTGAAACTGGTCGCCTATTTCATGCTGCTGTTACGAATCAATTGAGACTAAGTCATTTTTTACATTTTTATATTTTTGATATAATATTTCTTCACTTTAAACATGAACTTTCACACTGTTCTTATTTACCTGATAGTGTTTGGATTGTCTTTCGATTTGAGAAAGGTACAGGGCCTCTGACTTAAAGTATGGATTGCCTAATAAAACAAATCTACTCCGAGTTAATAGGTCTACTTTCCTAGGACAGTCCCTAGCCAGGTGAAAGAGAAACTTTGTCAAAGTCGACGTTATATCTTTGTAAATCTGACTCTGTTTTCGGAAAGAATGGGAAAGTCCCGCGATAAAAATGAAGTTTACCATCCAGAGTGAAATGTGATCACACCAAGGTCGAGGGGCCAAACTTTTTAAGACTAATGTTTATTTAGAGAAGTGAGCGCTGTCTATGCGACTCCCTGCCTTCCTCGTATGCCGGGGTAATGTCTTTACCAGAGCTGACCAGACCACCGCCCGAGCAGCCCACCGCCTGTAGCCTACAAGGCTCTCCCTGCTACTGACACCTTGACGCCCCCTGAGGAGACTGCGGCAGTGTAAAAAAAAGAGTAAGGCGAATCTAAACAGGCCAACCGTAAACTAGAGCCAAGCTCCACATGGTTGCAATTAATTATTCTGAGTGACCTAATGTGGTGATTTATTGAAGCATCTGACCAGCTCATGCCTATTTTTAAAATGCATTTGTGTCTATGTCAGCATGTTTGTGTGTGTGTGTGTGAGAGAGAGCCCAGTGTTACAAAACTAATATCCTTTGGAGACACTGCATCTGTTTTGCACGAACGCAGACGTTTGGGACTATGATGACCATCAGATGCTACATGCTCATGCTTTGCAGGGGCTTTTGTTTTAGGACTATGACCACCATATGGGGCGTTGGGACTATGACCATCATATGCTGTGTGCTACATGCTTTTGCAAGGGCTTTTTGTTTTCTTACAGTTTGTGAAATTGAATTAGCTTCGGCTCGGAATCTGACCCCGTAGCGGACCCGTGCATTTTTCCAACTCCCTGGTCCGTGGTGTTGCTGGTGTTTTTGTTTGCTCAGCTGGAATGAGCATCAGACAGCCCGTCCGTGTCGTCCGTGTCAATCTGCCTCTATCTCCCTCTCTCCTCCCGTCTGCCCTCGCACTCCCAAACGCTGCGCTCCCCTCTCACGCTCTTCCCCGGCCGCTCCTCCACCACCAACATGGATCTGAGGGCGGATAAACGGCTGTGGAAGAACACCCACCGACACGCACACGCAAACACACATGCAGGGGAGCGCACACACAAACATGACGCTCTTCCTCACACACACACACACACACACACACACACAAAAGGGAAAACAACTGGATCCCAATCTAGCAATGCATCCAAAAACCACAGACACATGTCTCGGGAGAGACAGACCTCTAAGCTTTTCTATGAAAGTCTTACTTTTTACTTACAAGCGCTTATTTTCCAACTTTATCGTGCAAGAAAAAGCCATGAATACCTATTCATCCATGTTTCTTCAAAACAGGCCTACACCAACTGCGTTCTTAGCGCAACCTCAAAAACTGTCTTGTGCAGAAATAGCGCTGCTGAGACAGATAACGCCCACGGTAACGGTCGCCGAGGTGGGAAGGCACATCCCACCAAAGAGCGCACAGCACTCGTCTGAAGAGGCGACGGGCTGAGAGAGTAGGCTACGGGCTTAAGGTTGTCATCTCCCCCCCTGTCCTCTCTGCACCGCCTGAAAGCCACCCGCATGGCAGCATGATATATATGAGAGACAGGGGGGCACAATGGCGATTCCTGGGTTCTCAGGGCGAATCGAGACTCTTAATGTTCCACTACCCTCGAGAACCTTTCCCTCTCTCCCTCTCAAACCCCGACTCAATTGAAGGCAGGCAGATGAAAAGACGAGAAAAGAGAAAGGGCAAAGAGGGGGAAGGGTTAGGGAGAGAGAGAGAGAGAGAAAGAAAGAATGAGAGTCTCTCATTAATATCTAAATAACACATAATCCGCTTTGCATAGCACCTTCGGCGACAAGGTCTGATTTTAAAGTCGTGCTAAAGGACAGGTGAAGTAGGTCGGAGGTCCAAAACACCCAATTCTTCTTTTGTAGAAATGCTAATTCTGAGGCAAACTCTCTAGATACCAGAGTGACAATAATTTCCTAATTTCCATGAAAGCTTTCATCAGGCCCTCAGATTGTGAGTATGCTGACAGGACCAACAAAATAATTAAATAAAATGGTGAAAATTACAAAAAAAATCTTATACAGTTTTGTGTTATCTGTTTTCTTTCTATGCACATTTATTTAAGTTTATGCCTTTATTCTGTTTTGGAGGCCATTTCACATGTCACTGGTAGGGATATCTGTCAGTAGTAATAGTCAGATATGCACACACACACACACACACACACACACACACACACACACACACACACACACACACAGAGAGAGAGAGAGACACAGAGAGACACACACTCTCTAATGCATTAGATCAGGTGCATTATATTGCTCCAAATAAATAGCCCATACCACTAATTCTGAGTGTAAGCATTGCCATGGTGAGACCGATGAGTCTCAAGTGGCCTCTCTCCCTCGTTCTCTCTCTCTCTCTGACATACAGGTCTAGGGGTTCTGAAATGGGAGGTGGTTTTCAGCTCCAAGTTCAAAGCTGAGGACCCTGAAAAGGGGATGAGATGAAGGAAAAAAAGAGAGAAAGAGAGAGAGAATGAAAGAAAGAGACGATGAGGCCTGTCTAATGTGCCGAGCATGAAATGTTAGAGGTAAAAGAAATAAAAGCCGGGTGCAGAAACAATGGCTGGCCACCATGAGTGGCTGGAACTAAGCTGAAGTGGCCTGAGATTGCAGGACAAGAGCCTTGGGGGTGGGGGGGGGGGGGCATAGGGTGGGGGGGCAGGGGGGCATCTGGACACACCGACGGGCCCCGGCCCAGAGGGAAAGGCCTGCTTACAGTGTGTGTCCCTTTCCGATTAATGTCCCTCAGTCCTTATTTTCCCTTTTTTAACCCCCATCATCCCCTCCTCTTTCTGTTCTTCTTTCTATTTTTTTGATGGATGGGTTTGTGAAAGGATGCAAGAGGACAGAGAGACGCGGGAGGGGGTGGGGTGAGTGTGTGCTGGGTGGAGGAAATGTGGATGAAGTGAGGTTAATTGGTGGGGTTTAGATGTAACAGATGCTAAGTGGCAAGGCCATGAAAAAAATATCACAGGGGAAGTTTTTCAGTGATGAAAGGACTGACTGCTGGATGAATTATATAATTGCGATAAAACATCCTTTTTCTTTCCACCGACAGACAAACCATACTGTAGCTGACCATCAAGAAGACAGAGGAAGTAGAGCAACTATGAAAAGAGTCTCCTATGCTGTCAATAGCTAACAAAGACCAGCTTTGGCACAAACCCTAATTTCCGAACAACACTTCTTCTGTTGTTTTGGAAATATGTCCATGGCGTTAACACAATGTTTTAGGATGATATTATTTTCCATGTCTGCTTTCAGTCAGTTCCCCCGACTCTGTAAACTCTGGTGCTGTAAACCATCCCCACGCTGCCCACAGGGCTCTTGGCCGTCGGAGGCCACAAACACGTCTTCCGCAGCATTCTGCACATGCATGGAATCCCCTCGCATCCCACCAATCGCTCGTTAGAGTCTCGCAAAGCCACTAATCTGACCCAGACCCATCTGAGTGAAGGAATGAGCACAATATGTCTTACGTGAAGAAGGAACGGTCAGTGTGTCACAATCAAAAATGCCGATCGTCACTAGCTGGAGGTTTTTTTTTTACGAGGCGTGTCTGCTTCCCCAGCTTTCTCTCCCCTGTTTTCTTTTTCTTGGTCTTTTGTTTTTCTCTGACCAGCCTCCCTCTTGACCCCTCCGCCAGCCTGGTACATGTCCATGTCTTGTTATTGCTCTTGTCCTTCTTTTTTTTTTTTCGTGTATGTCTCCAGCCTTTTTTTTTGGGGCTGCACTCAGGAAGTTTTTCCTGGGCATTTGTATGCCCAGAGGATGTGGGTGACATGTAAGTGTGTAACTGTGTGTGTGAGCATGTATATTTGTGTGTGTGTGCGTGTATGTGTGTGTCACTGTGCATGCATGTGTGTGTGTGTGTATGTGTGTGTGTGTGTGTGTGTGTATGGGAGATGGAGAGAGAACTGACAACTTGGAGAGGGGGATGAGGGTTTTGGGGAGAGGAGGAAGAGGAAGTGAGCTGTGTGTCCATGACTGTTTGTCTTCCCCCACAGTCCTGCCTTGCCTCTGTCACAATCCATTGTGGCGGGCCCAGATTGATGACAAGTAGGAGCAGGAAGTCGGGGGGTGGGGGGGGGGGGGGTGGGAGTGGAGGACACAGGCAGGTAGAGGCTGATATGCACCTCCATCCTCTCTCCTCACACATCTCTCATAGTGACAGACCCGGCTTTCAGTACTTTGATTGATGGATTTTGTTTCAGCACATTTCTGATTTTAGGTTTATGTTTGTAATCCGTAAAGCAGCTAGTGGCTGGTTAAAGGCTGGGCTGGCCATGCTAGTTTAGAGATATATGCAGTTTCATAATAGTATAATTAATATTGATATGTATAATTTAAGTAAGTGCATGTTAAAATGAAGTCATTAGCAATGATGTCACTAAGTAATCAATAGGATGTCATTTTTAATGAATACATTTTTCTTTTGCCTGTGCAGTAACTATCAGTAGCCAATCAGAAATTCCACTCACTCATTTTGACAGACACTTAAGACCTGAAGCATCTGGATGAAATAACGAGACATCCTAATAAAGGTGATATGATCGAAACCATGCTTTCAAGTGGAACCTCCAAACTTAACTGGAACTGGAACGCCACATTTTTCCATTTTTATGAGAGCCACTGTGTATTATGATTCGGAGGGATCAAGACAGATTTTTTTTCCACGTCATTGCATAGCAACTGCCTCAGACTCTTTCCTGCTCTCCAAATTAACTGTCTATCTGTCCGCTTTCTCTCTCTCTCTGGTGAGCCATCTGGGCTTGTCTCTTGTCTTCCGGCTTCTAGAGAATGTTTTGGATGTCGGGGAGGGAATCTGTGATCTTCGAAGAGGTATGGCAACACCCCTTATCTTCCTCACTCCACTTCGCTGCCAGATCTAAAGCTTTTCTCTCTTAATTCAATTCAATGTGCTTTTCTTGGCATGGAGAGCTCTCGTTCTCTTGGTCTCCCACTTTCCTGCTCTCTCTCTCTCTCTCCATTGCTCTGTCGTTCTCTCTCTCTCCATTGCTCTGTCGTTCTCTCTCTCTCTCACTGCTGTTCTCTACATCTCTCTCCTGCATTTTTAGTGGTGCTCCTGATTTGCAGCTCCTGGATGGTCTCCATCTCTCTGCTGCTGGCTGTGGAGGCTCTCAGGGAGCAGCCTGTGCAGGCTGAGAGGGGTCAGTCCTGGGTGAGTGATATCACTGCTCTGCACCATCGCTACCTCTCTCTCTCTCTCTCTCTGACACTTTCTTTCTTACCCTTTCTGTCTCTCTCCATCTTTCTATCACACTCCCGCCTCCCTTTTCTTTTCTCCTCTCTCCAACTTTCATTGGTCTCTCCATTCTTCCCTTTCTCCCTTTTCTCATAATTTTTGCCTCTCCTTCATCTTTCTCTTCTCTGCCCACTCCTCCTCTCTCTCTCTCTCTCTCTACTTGCCATCTCGGTCTCTGACTCCATCTCTCCATCTCATCTCCCTATCCGTCCTCCCCTTTTCTCTCTCTGTCTCTCTATCCCTCTCTTCCACACTCTGCCTCTGACTTCATTCATCATCAGCTCATTTAATCAACTACATGGGGTGGCTTCCTGACTCAAGAGTTTGTCCACTAAGTAGGAGGGTTTGTTTCGTGTGATAATTATTTGTCTAGTCTTGCTGATGAAGCAATGTCCTGATTACACACAGTTCATTTCAATTCGGCACTGACTCCTAAAAGGGCTTCTCTGAATATAATTTAACTCTCTGGACTCTGAGGAGCCCGAGGAGAGGTGATACATGGGACACAATAGTAAAACATACTATACATAATACCCAAATGTATAGTATTTATGTGCGGGGGTCAAGCATTTGTGTGTGAGTGTGTGTATGTGTGTGTGTGTGTGTGTGTGTGTTTTGGCCTTTTGTGTTGACACAGCGGTGATTTAAAGAGCAAAACCCTGTAAGTGAATGAATGAGTGAGTGTGTGTGTACGTGTGAAGGGGATCCTGTGGAGCGGGTTTGTGTACACAGATGCAGATTGGGGGGGGGAGAGAGACTGGCCGATGTGTTAGTGTGGGGGGCAATTGAGGGGATCGTCTTCCCCCCACTGCCCCTCCCCGGCCCCAGCCAGGGGCCTCCGAGGGTCTCTTGGTTCCTTAGGAAAAACATCTCGGCCTCCGTCACCTCTGAACCCGGTGCTGGGCTGTTTACCTTGGCAGGCCAGTCTGACAGCTTTACTGATGTTACATACAGGCACGCTGGGACTAAGAGAGAGAGTGAAGGAGGGAGCGAGAGAGGAGGAGAGGAGGAGAAGAGAAGGAAGAGGAGGGAGGGAGGGAGCAAGAGAGGAGGAGAGCAATAGTTACTTTACACTGACAACACATTTAGAGCCACATTTGGGGAAGAAATGTTGGCAAAATATGGTTGAACATTACAGAATGAGATGGACAGAAAGATGGAGAGAGAGAGAGAGAGAGAGAGAGAGAGAGAGAGAGAGAGAGAGAGAGAGAGAGAGAGAGAGAGAGAGAGAGAGGGAGAGATAGCAGGGGTGTGTGCTGTACATGCGTTGCTCCCTACAGTTTGTCTGTGTGTGTGTTTGTGACAGTAGCTCAGGAACTGTTTGGGAGGGCTTGCTATGAATAATGCTCCTCACGCTTCTTCCAGTGGAGAGGGCTACTTAAGTGATGTGAAGAGAAGTTTGGGTTTCTTCTTTCACAAAAGAATGATAAATTATGTTGTTTATCAAAGCTGTACAAACTTTAAATGCTCAGGGTAAGAGACAATTAATTTTTCTATAATAACAAGGATAATCATAACACGTAAACTAATCTTAAAAAAAATCATCCTATATTGGAACAAATAAACGATGTTCTTGACCTTATGGTCCTTATGTTTCACTAACAGACAACAGAGTGTCCAGTCCTGTACAGAAATCTGGCCGGCTCACTCAAAATTGTCTGGCCCTCACTGTGTTTCCCTGCACTGAGGCAGCTGTTCAGAACAGTGTGTATGTGTGTCGGTGGGGATGGGGATGGGGATGGGGGGGGGGGGGGTTACTGTGTTTTCCCTCTCTTGAGTTGCGAGGCTTGTTTGTCTGTTCCAAGCAGCTGAACAACCTGCAATAACACAAACAGGTCTTTGAAAAGCAGCATGGTGTTGTGCGGCTCCAGATCAGGTTTCGCTCCACCAGGCCTCGCCGGTCTTGCCGAAGGGGCCTGATCATCCATCACGGTCAGTTCACAGCCCTTGATGTGATTACGGCCTCATTGCCACCATGATTGATCAGAAGCACTGTTTTGTTTGCCTGCTGGCTCACTGTTTGTTTATTTTATCAGTTAGGCAAGATAACTCACTCTGGAGTTGTGGTGGCAATTTGTATACATTGTGATGCATAATTTAGTTCCATCGTCGAATTCTGAAGAAGCTCCAGAGTTTAAGTAATTTATGTTAGTTTTTAACTGTTATGTCAGTTTTAATTTCCAATTAAGTCACATTAACGCCCCTGAAACATAGGCTCTGCCATCATTGGGTTTGACACCGTCAAAGTACTTCCTCTGGCTTGATTTATGATGCATTGCTTGAACAGGCAGGTAGAGAGTCCACCCAGGCATGTGGGTTTCCTTAAAAACATCCTTTAAGAGCTGCAGACACAGCTGCCAATCCCTTCCGAATTACCATAATCTTCTCTCTCGGCTGTTCTTCTGTAATTATCAGAAGAACAGCCGAATGGGGTGTGGCATCCTGATTCAAGAGTTTGGGGTGGCATCCTGATTCAAGAGTTTGTCCACTAGGGTTTGTTTCGTGTGATAATTATTTGTCTAGTCTTGCTGAAAAAACAATGTCCTGATTATACACAGTTCTCTTCAATCCAGCACTGACTCCTAAAACAGCTTCTCCGAATATAATTGAACTCTCATTATAATATTTATAAAAAAATATGAAAATGAATCAGATCAGGGCAAGGTCCAGCGTCTCTCCAGCTGTTATCTAGAATACGTGGTCTTGGATTTAGTCCCTGTGATTCCCCCTTTCATAAATGGTGACTGAAAGTCCACCTGTGAGGCCGTCCGGCTGATGATTGGCAGGGATCCGGAGCAAGCTGGAGCGGGCAAAGACAGACGTCTTCTTCAGCCTGCCACAGGTTATGCAGAGTTGAACATCTGGCGCCAAAGTGGAGAGATAGAGTTACCCATCCTCAGGGAGTTAAAGACAGAGAGAGAGAGAGAGAGAGAGAGAGAGAGAGAGTGAGAGAGAGAGTGAGTGAGTGAGAGCGAAAGTGAGAAAAGGAACGTGATCGAGAGAAAGGGAGATGGAAATAGAACTGAAGAGAGACAGAGAGAGAGAGAGAGAGAGAGGGCTCAGTGTTTTAGTGCTGTCAGTCTCCTCTGTTTCACCTTTGACCTTCCTGTCCTCCACTCATCCCTGCCCTGGACACTGACTGTGATAGGAATGCCACTCCTGTTCCTCCTCCTCCTCCTCCTCCTCCTTCTCCTCCTATCCCTCTCTTTCCCCCGCTGGGCGTCCTGCATCAAAGCCCTCCCATCAGCCCCTGGCGTTCAGACCAGCCAGGGGTCACCTGTTTCTGTGGATCAGTATGCAGTGGCCGAGTTCTGCTGAGCGCTGTGCCGCAGCCCTGTGTCCAGGCAGCATAAATACTGAGCTCCTCCGTGATTAAAGTTGGAGCATGTTTCAATTTTTGCCTTTTCTCTCTCTTTCTCTCTCTCTCTCTCTCTCTCTCTCTCTCACACACACACACATCCAAAGAGAATGAGAGAGATAGAGAGTGGGAAAGAGGGGAGGACAGGGAGGGGAAAAGGAAGAGAGAATGATGGGAGGAAGTGAAAGCGGGAGAGAGGGAGGGAGGGAGGAAAAGAGAGAGAGAGAGAGAACCTCCATGTAAATAATCCTCATCTGTGTGTGGCAGCTCCCTTGTCTGCATGGTTCCCCCTCCTACTGTGTCACTTGCTTGCATAAGATTGGTTTTTCCACTGGCCTTAAATAAAGTTTACGTCCTCCTCCGGATGTTTCTAAATACATTTTCATGGCATACTTAATACCGTGCTTAAGCCCATGCAATTCAGCCGCTGACTACAGTTGAGTATTTCATAGGGGAAATCTGATGCCGTAACTAATATCACTGAAATCGTTGTTTAGATGCACTGGTGAATGTGGCACAAACATGCTGATCCTGGGTCAGAGCTGCTTGCAAAAAAAAATAAAATAATGAATGGAATGACTGGATGACTGGAAGCCATTCAAAGTCCAATAAAACAAACTGTCAGCAAATGTTTAATAGCAATTAAATGACCTTTAACCTGCAAATTCAGTGGAAAACCGCCATGCTGGCCACTGTTTCCCCAAACTCTAAATCTCATAATTCATTGGCCTACATGTAATTCAGGTTTGACTGCACATTTATTTCACTGTTATTCTGTATATTTCTTTCACTGCTCCCTTTGCTATGTTACACAACGCTGTTCTTTAGTACGCCAAGCTATGCTGCTCAGCGCTAACTTATGTTGCATTGCATCTCTCTATGCTACGCTACACTATGCTACGTTACGCTATTATACTCTCTTTTGCAGCCCCCCGCCCCCCCCCAACGGCCCACCCCCACCCCCACCCCCACCCCAACACTGTTCTTTAGCACGCCAAGCTGTGCTGTTCAGCGCTAACGTTGTATTGCATCTCTCTATAATACGCTATGCTACGCTGTTCTATACGCTGTTCTATACTCTCTTTCGCTGTTCTCTCCCCCCCAGTGCTGTGCTGTGCTGTGATTCACAGTGGAGTGCAGGGGTGATGAAGTGTGTCAGAGTGACAGAGCGCCAGGCCCTCCCAGTCTGCAGCCCCCTGTCTCTCCCCGGCCACCTGTGCTGTTTGTTTAGTGTTTGTCAAGTTTATGATAGCCATGGCTAATGTGGAATAATAACATGTGTGTTCCACATTAGCATGAGAGGGCAGCGACCCAAGAGCAAGAGGAGCAAAAAGCAAGGGAGCTAGTGAGGGAGAGAGTGAGGAAGAGACAGGGAGAATGAAAGAGAGAGGGAGAGAGAAAGAGGGATAGAGAGAGAGAGAATAAAAGAGAGAGAATGTGAGACAGAATTGACATTTGATTGTTTTTTCCCCTTATTGGAACAATGATCTGAGGACACATTAAAATCTTAATGACAGAGTGAGACTTTTCATTTTTAGAGCCCTACTATCGATTATATGCATCAACTAAAGACAACAAATGTAATATGTAGATAGATAGATAGATAGATAGATAGATAGATAGATAGATAGACAGATAGAGGGACTAGGCGAACAAGAGTTTCTTTTTCTGTTTTTAGAGCTTCTTATTTCTCCTCCTCTTCTTCCAGTTTCTTCTTTCCAGAGGCATGCTGAGCGCAGACCCCCAGCGCCAAGACGCCAACTGGCCTGGAAGTGACAGATGAGAGCAGGGAGGGAGGAGAGGAGAGGGAGAAGAGAGAGGTGGAGAGGGAAGGAGGGAGGGAGGGGCGGACAAAGCAGGGGTGGCAGAATGAAGGAGAGGGAAATAACTTCGCAAGGAACAAGGGAGTTAAGCGGAGGGAGTGCGAGGGCATTCCGAGGCCACCCTAACCCCTCCGTCAGAGAAAGAGAGAGAGAGAGAGAGAGAAAGAGAGAGGGAAAGCTCCAAAAAAAGGAAAAAAAAAGAGAAGCAAAAAAACCTGAAAGGAAAGAAAGGGTGAAATGACAAATTTGATAAAGCCCTACTGAATAGCCGGGGCCAGATCACGAGCAGGGCCCTATCTGGACGGAGCAAACATCTGCAGAAGTCATTATGGGAGCCAGCGCAGTACGGCGCGGTGCGTCCGCGGCCCCTGTGTTTTCTCTGCCTGCCTGGCCCGGACCCCGCTGCGGCAAAGCTGGGTTCAGGTTTCGCCCGCGTGCGGTGGGGGGCCCAGTCCGGCTGACGCGTGATGATTTAGTCAGGTGTGAGCGTGCACTTTCCAATTTGGGGGGATATAAATTAGAAGTGATTTTTTATGAGGGCTGCGTCCCGGGCCGGAGCCCTCTCCCTCTCAGGCCGGCTCCTGCTGAGAGCTGTCAGCTCAGCTGATGTGTTTATAAAGAGCACCACGGAGGGAGAGTGTGTGTGTGTGTGTGTGGGGGGGGGGCAGCAGCAGAGCGGAGAGCAGGGAGAGCAGGCGCATACGCCACTGGAGGAATCACACATACACACACACACAGACATACACACAACGGCACAAACACAAAAAAACACATACATAAAAAACTTATGCAACAGACATAAGCAAACATAATAGCTCTTACACACAAACTGATGCATGCAAATACATACACACCAGACATATTGGCAACATACATATGCTAACAGACACACACATACACACATAGTCGTTCAAAAGGTAATGTGTAAACATCTATTGGTGTGTATCCATAGACCACCACTGGCCATAAGTTCAGATCCACTCTGATCACCCCCACCAAGCCTGCGGTCCCTGCTTGTGTGCGACTGAGAATGTGGGAGTTCTTCCTCTCCATCTCCCCCTTCCTCCCTCTCTCCCCCTCTATCTCTTTACTTTTATCTCTCTCTCTCTCTCTCTCGTGCATGACAGGCTCTAGTGAGTGTGAGTGTGACCGAGAGCCGTCTATGGCTTTCTATAAACTCTACCTTTTGTTTGTCATATGTGTTGTAGTATTATTATGACCACCGCGCAGCGAAGCGGAGGTCATATAGGTTTAGTCAGATTATTATTTTTTTTTTCGCATGGCCAAATTTCCGTCAAGGATTCACGGGACACTGAAAGACCGGGGTACACGAAACTTGGTGGGCATGTATCCCCACATGGATAGCATGGAACCATCGTTTTTCGTTTTGATCTGTAGCCCCCCCGCTGGACTGGACCCCCCGAAAGGAGGGTAGGGCAGACACAGTTTTCTGTGAATATCTTGAGAACCGTAGGGCCTAGGATGACCAATTTTTTGCGTATGTTTGCCTCCAGGGGTCATGTTAACCCATTTAATATGCACACATGTGCATAAACAGATACACACGCACACACATACATTCACAGTAATCATGCGTATGACACATACTCACACAGTAGACATATGTACGCATGTATGCACATGCACACACACAAGCACGCACACACACACACACACACACACACACACACACACACACATAAACATAAACATGTACACGCACACATGCACACAATTCAAGAATTTCTCAGAATTATGAACAGGCAAGATGGGGGTGGGGTTGTATAAAACAAATTTTACATGTGAAATCTATGAACTACTCATGTTTTGGTACTTGTTGTCTAGCAGATACCAGTGAGAATTGAGTGTGCATAATGCAATTCAGTGACAGTTAGAATCATATATGCCTTTCAGCATGATTTCTTTTTTTGGAAAAAATGTACTGGACTGGGCGGCGGTCATATTTTGTACCGCTTTGCGGTACATCTAGTTTTTAATCTAATTGTTTGGACATGGGATACTGATTGACTGATTTGAGTCGAATGTTTAGTAGAGTCCGCACCCAGCTTACAGCTGGTCGGGGTATAACAATGGATTTTACGGCCTTAACACGCCGTTATGGTGTGAAGGTGATTCCTGATGTAGTCTGGTGATTGGGGAAGTTGTGGGTCACAGTAACATTGCATCAGCCTCAAAAATTAATGTTGTTGTTCTTTTCCAGTGGTGTTGTGCTTCATGGCACACTCAATCTTGCCCTTGACAAAAATAGTGATTTCAAATGTCACACCTTTTCTTTCTGACCAATTACTTTCGTGTTATGGTTAGCTTGTTTGGGGACGTCCACTACTGCATTGTCGGACTGGGCTGAGTTAGTGGCAGAGGAATCTGCCAAGGCCGTGCCCTAGTGGCCCAAGTCCTCAGCTGATAAGTCCGCTGTGACTGAGCCCAGTGACTATGCCTGCACCGGTAAACGCAGCAGGGGATAAATCCTCTGCAGCCGAGCCTGTGGAGAAGGAAATGGTTTTGCAAGGGACTGTGTCTGACACAACCACTTGTGCAGTTAATAAGGACAAAGCTGATGTGTCTGAGTCTGTAAGCCCTGTGAGGCGTCTGTTGCTGCGGGTACATCCTCCATTGTGGGTCAACACGTGACAACACGTGACAAAAACGTCAGAACCCAAACCAAACGTAGCGCATATAGCCGCTTCAGGGGTGTGGGATGGTAGTGACATTTAAGCCGAAGCAACAGTCTTCAAAGTGCCTAGAAGGACAATTAGCCCAGATGATGGAAAAAGCATAATGAAAAAAAAGGCTAAACAGAAGG
Organism: Alosa sapidissima; assembly: GCF_018492685.1. Classification (NCBI taxonomy): domain Eukaryota; kingdom Metazoa; phylum Chordata; class Actinopteri; order Clupeiformes; family Clupeidae; genus Alosa; species Alosa sapidissima. The sequence continues at coordinate 20,926,887 of NC_055968.1, read as the reverse complement.
AGCTAGCAGAATACAATGAGTCAGACACTGACGACTATTCGACTGACTCCAGCGAGTTTTCCTGGTCTGGTGGTGAGAATGTTATGATGATGTGCGGTGCTGATGACATCCAGGATTATTTCCTTGACAGTGTACAGTTTGTAAACAATGTCTGTCATCACAGGCGGGAATGGGCCTTTGATGATGGGAATTCATTGTCTCTGAATGGAGGCTATACAAACCACAGTAGAGAAAGCAAGTCTGTGATTTGCAATGGAGACTTCTCCATGGCATTATAGCAATTAACGCTTTTCTGCCTATCATAAACCAAGCAGTTTGTCAAGACCCTTTTTGTTTCCAGAGGGAGACCGTGTTTGAGGTTGTTTAATGTTTAATGTATTGGCAGCCCTTTTTCAGTATTTCACAGAAGCTTTTTCTTTGCAGATATTTGTTTTTGCTTAAGTATACTTAGAAACACAGAGTGAAATGTCAGCTGATTAATTTCCTTCTGGAACAAGCAAAAATGGTCATTTATATAAACAAAAGAAACAAAATGGTTACATATTCTCAACATTGGTGAAGTCTAGAGTGTTGACTGAGAAATGGTGTTGAGGAGAAGCAATAGGCTCCATGATCAATGAGGAAATAGATTTTTGTTGTGCCTTGTAAGGCCCATTTATTTATTTATTATGTTTTGGTGCTGTGACTGACATGCCCTTTTTGAGTTGTTAAGACTGTCAAAATTCAGACTTCGTCCTCTCCCTCTCTTCCCTCCTCTCTCTCTCTCTCTCCCCCCCCCTCTTTCTCTCTCTCTCCCCTCTTCTCTCTCTCTATCTCTCTCCCTCTCTCTGTGTGTGCCTGGGTGAGGAAATGGAGAAAGGGATCCGTGTTGTTCCTTCGGACGCCGGCAGTGTAACGCGATCGGTTCTCAGAGAAGCGCAGGAAGAGAAGAACCCTCCATCCCTCCGCCCCCACTCCCCCCCCCCCCCCTCCCACCTTCCACCCACCCCCCCTTCCTCCATTTTTCCCCCTCTGTCTTTCCCCCCTTGCGCCACTTCTACACTAATATTTGGCCAGTGGCGGGAGCGGGGACTTTGGTGTGGTGGAGGAAGAGCCCTGGCTGGGCTCGACGGGGGTCCACGAGCAGGAAACCTAAACCCTCGCCGACCTCTGACCCCTCTCGCTCTCCCGTGCTAGCTACTGCTCCTACATCTGGAGCTGTCACAGAGAGAGAGAGGGAGGGAGAGAGAGAGAGCAAATGAGAGAGAGAGAGAATAAGAGGGAGAGCAAAAAGAGAGAATGGGGAGTGTGAGAAAGAGGCAAAGAGAAAGAGGGCAACTGGGAGAGAAAAAAGGTAGAGAAAGTGTGAGAGAGAGAGAGAGAGAGAGAGAGAGAGAGAGAGCAAGGGAGCGAGGGAAAAAGACAGGATGAGGTTGTAGCACCATTCTGGCTACCATGGCAACCTACCACAGCCATGCTATTTTATGCAGTCCTGAGAAAGAGAAAAGCAGGGCTCACCACTGCCCCCTCTCCTGTCCACTGACCGCAGACTATCATAACAAGCACAACCTAGAGAGCGGACAGCCTGAACTTTTACCGTTATTCAGGCGAGCCCTTTCTGGGCATCTGCCCGCTGCTTGTGGGTTTTGGAGTGCCGTTCCAGGGGTGTCCTGCTATCCCTAACACACGATCAGTGGGGTCAATTGGCCAGTGCACGTTTTGAGGAAGGCACTTGACCTGAGTAACTCCAGTATGTACCCAGCTGTCCAAACAGATAATATGTCAAGCAGTTGGTGGGGTGAGGTCATTTGCTGGGGCGTTTCTTTTTTTTATATATATATACATGGATCTACATGATGGCCGGCATTTAACGCTGAAAGGAGAAACTGGTCAGCCTCTCGGAGGGCTGAGTCCATGGCAGCTGCCTCTGTGGCGGCCAGGACAGTGCTTTTATAGGGAGGGTCAAAGTCTCGCACCTTTACGAGTTGTTACGACATGAGTGGGAGCACAGAGGGTGCCTGTGTGGGGTGGAGGGGTGGGGGTGGGGCTGGGTGGAGGGCTGGGTGCGTGGGGAGTGGGGAGGGAGTCAGGGTGTAGCTTTCCCCGACTGCAGCGGTCCAGAGCGGTTGAAGGGGGCTGGGGCAGGGGCTTGGGCCTGGGTGAAAGTGTTCTGGGTGGTCAGCGGGGGTATGAGTGAGTGTGTATGCGTGTGTGTGTGTGTGTGTGTGTGTGAGTGCGTTTGTATGTGTGTGCATGTCGCTCTGTGTGTCTGTGTGTGTGTGTGACGGAGCGATGATGGCTATCCAGCTTCACTCTACACTAGGGGTTGAGAGCAGTAATCTCACATTACCTCTTCGTCTGGTGTTATCTTATTTTCAATCAACTTACGTTTCACGAGTCCACTGATTTTCATACTCCCTGTTCGGTGTTATTGTTAATATGGCTTACATTTTATTTAAGCTCCCTTTTTAGGAGCTCCCAGGAGGCTAGTCAATCGACTCAGTCAGAGAGGCTTGGGAGAAGAAGAAAAAACCAGGTCACGTGTTTCCGCACGTCTTAAAATACCACAATGACCTCTGCGAGAATGTCGCTTCTCGTCATAAAGGCCACAGACACATGAGTTTTGCCTGTTTTGGACTCCGAGCCACGGTGAGAGAGGCGGATGAGGGGGAGGGGGGTGGGGGGTTGAGAGCTAGTGAGGGACACACACACACACACACACACACATATACACACACTCACACACTCACACATACACAAACACACACATATACACACACATAGGCAGACTATAATGGCTGTCAGTCTTTAGAGACAGAGAACATTTGATAGAAAAGCAGTTGTAGAGATGGTGAATGAGAAGAACGGACAGAGCAGCACTTAAACACAAAGACACACACACACACACACACACACACACACACACACGACAGCATAGTTTGGTGACACTGTCTGCTCTATCTCGAGTGTGCTGCAACAGAGCCGTTCTGGGGTGCAAAGGGAACGTCATCCTTAATGGCGGTGATTGGCCGTGGCACTGCGGGAAGCGTCCCGCCATGATCCAGGGGAGCCAGCTGTCAGCAGACGCGGGGGAAACCCAAACACGGTCAGCCGCAGAGCACAGCAGAGCAGAGCAGAGCAGAGCATTGCTCTCTCATGCATGCTCTCTCTGTCTCTCCCCTGTCCATCTCTCCCTCTTTCCCCTCACTCTCTCCCTCTCTCCCCTCACTCTCTCCCTTTTTTCCCGTCACTCTGTCCTTCTCTCTCCTCACTCTCTCTCCCACTCTCTCCCTCTCTCTATCCCTCTCTCCTCTCACTCTCTCTCCCCCCCTCTCTCTCTATCCCTCTCTCCCCTCACTCTCTCCCTCTCTCCCCTCACTCACTCACTCTCTCCCCTCACTCACTCACTCACTCCCTCACTCTCTCTCTTTCTATCCCTCTCTCCCCTCACTCACTCACTCTCTCACTGACTCTCTCTTTCTCTCCCCACACACTTCATTCCTTCTCTCCACCACTCACTCGTTTGATTAGGGGATTCTAATTCATACTGCTATGATTGGGCAAAAATATTTCCTTCAGGATCCATTAAGTATATATCTGTCTGTCTGTCTGTCTGTCTGTCTGTCATACTGTCATACTTGTACTCACATGTGCTCTGTCTATGCTTCTTTCATTTCCTGATCTGTCCCACTTCCAGTCTCTCATTCTGTCATTTTTGTCCTTGCTTCTCTTTCTCTCTGTGTGTGTGTGTGTGTGTGTGTGTCTCTCTCTCTGTCTCTCTCTCTTACTTTAATATGTCTGTGACCATTTCTCTTTATTACTTTTCATAATGACTGCTTGATTGCTAGTTCTCACTGTCTTTCAGTGTTTCTCTTCCTCTGCCTGTGCTCCACTCTTCCTCTTTTTCTCTCTCCATTTCACTCGCTTTTGGGAACACACACACACACACACACTCTTTCTCTCTCTCTCTCTTTCTTTTTCTCAGTCTCTCCCACTCCCACACACGCACACACTTACTGGCTTACAGACCACACGAGAAAACAAACGTGCACATTTCGACTCTGTAACTGTCGATTTAATAACAATGATGTAATCCATTCGCTCTCAGGAATCCTGCACTAATGCGCCGTCGGAGCGCAAGAATGTGCGGGGAAAACAAACAGAGTGCAGAAAAATAGACAGAAGAGGGATAATGGGAGAGAAGCGAACGAGTTGGGAAAGGCGGAGAGAGAAGAGGAGAGGAGACGAGAGGAGAGAAGAGAAGAGAGCGAGAACATTCGTTTCAGATGGGCAGAGGCATGACAGAATTGGTAATGCATGTTCTTTTCCATGAGTGCTCGCTCTCATGTTCTCAGCTCCATGTGTTGTAAAGTTTGAGTGGTTTTGGCAGTGGCCAACTGCTCCTGTTCTGAAGGGTAAACTCCATCCCTTTTTTCCAGAAACCCTCCAGAAAAGAGAAAGAGAGAGAAAAAGAGAGAGAGAGAAAAAGAGAGAGAAAGGGAGAGTGTGTGTATAAGAGAGAGAGAGAGAGAGAGAGAGACGTAGGGAGACACGGAGGAGTGAAAGTGTTGACAATGCTGAAGTTTGTAACCCAACCCTGACACTGAATACTCCTTCTTTCCATGGCCCCCTCCCTACCTCCACCCCTCACCTCCACCCCCTCCCATCTCCCCCAGCTGCTGCGGCTCATTGTCCGGGGCCTCTGTCACCCGTCTGTTTGGATGTCATAAAAACGTGGAAGCACAACTAAAAAGCACAAAATCCCCCGCCATCATAAAAAAAAAAAGCTCCTCAAATGATAATATTTTTATTCGCCAGTGGTGCGATGTGGGAGGAGGGAGGAATGGCGTCCTCGGCTTGCTGTCAGATTGACTGGTGGGGTCTAACATTCCTCCCCACCACCCCCCTACCACCCACCCACTCAGCAGCACCAGCATGCCGGACTCCTGAACGTCCCCGGCGGCCGGCGGCTAGTGTAAGTAATGGTGGATGGAAGGCGCGCTGGTCGTAAATTCACCCCCGAGTGGAGATTCCTCGGCCGGGGTCGGTGCGTCGGTGAGGGCTCTGCAGACGGAGCGGTGATGGACAGCGATGGGGACGTGGAGCAGGGCTGGATCAAATTAGCTTGCTGTTAACACCACCCCACCCACACACACACACACACACACACATACACGCTCGCATGCACACACACACACCACCCACATACACACACACACACACACACACACACACCACCCACACACGCCCACACGCACACACACACACACCACACACACACACACATGCACACCCGCACGTACACACACACACATGCACGCCTGCACACACACACCACCCACACACACATGCACACCTGCACAAACACACATACACACATGCATGCCTGCAAACACACACATATGCATGCCTGCATATATGCACACACATGCACACACACACACACACACACACACACACACACACACACACACACACACACACACACACACACACTGTACACACACACATAAATAAGTCTTACTATTACTGGTCTGTTGTGATCCAATCCCACAGCAAACTGACTTGCAAAAACGATCATAAAAAGTATCTGACCACAGAGAAGAACTAAGTCTGTGACAGCGTTAAGCAATCTCATTCGATATTTCTTCTTTTCTTGTATCAGGCTTTGGTCATATGAACACGATGAACGTGAAGCACATGATGCCAAGAGACGTTACAGTGAGAAATACATGCGACAGGATCATGTAGCAGTAGTGGTAGACTTTGATCTGGTTGTATTTAAAGATGGGAACAGGGGGCAGAGTAGACGTAAGGTCAAAGCGGACACAAACCCATACGCAAGGTGTTACATAAACACACACGGAAGCGTCCCGCATGCGCAGGCGCACACCCCGCAGACCAACCAGACTGTATTCACTAGGTGCGTTGGGTTTTGTTAAGCGTACATATACGTTAGTAAATGTCACGGGTTGCATTTGCTGTAGAGCAAGTCTGTAGAAGGTGCAGGATGATCCTCACAGAGCTCTGAGATTCTGCTACTTGGGTGACCTGCTTACTGTAAAGTGGATCAGGAGAGATAGAGAGAGAGAGAGAGAGAGAGAGAGAGAGAGAGAGAGAGAGAGCAGAAGAGGAATTTACTACCGCTGGTAAACCCCAGAGTGACAGGACAGAGGTTAATGTTTAACATCGCTCATCTTCGCTGGGATGCTCTATCTTCTGTGTTCTTTTGTAATGACGTGACTGGCCACACATACACACACACACACATACACACACACACACACACACCAACACACACCAACACACCCACACTTACACAAGCTTCCTCACCAAATGTTGATGATAAAACACTGCAGGGTATGGAGAGTTGGCACCCAGTGTTTGTATTCTTGTATATCCCTTCAATAAAAAAATATGCAAAACTGTGTATGTGTGTAACCACACACATACAGTAAAACTATCAAAACAGTCTTATCTACGTTTCTAGTTTGGATAGCTAGCATATCCTGGAACCTTACAGCAACCATAGAAGGTGCTTAAGACACGTTTATCTACAAGGCTTTTTTGAGTAGTCTTTTACTTAATTGATATACCTCTCCAACTACGCTCCCTGTAAACTGAATGAGTTCACTGCACATCGAAGTTGTGCAAGAGAGAAGGAAAAGCAATTGTGTGCCAAAACATTTTTTTTTCACGGCCACTCGTCTTCATATTTAGCGTTGTGCGAGCGACTCACCAATCATTCTGCGACTCACTTCATGACCCGCACGGCAAGACTACCTGCTGCATCTTCGTTCTCACTAACTGTTTGTGCTCTCGATGATTGGGACACTTATTATCAGATACCCCCCTGAGAGGGAGAGAGAGAGAGAGAGAGAGAGAGAGAAAGCTAGCACAGGAGAAGGGAGTTGAAGAACACTGTTAGGTGAAGATGGCCCTTCACGCCGGCTCTAAGATGACTCTCCTCACTTTCAAGTCACTGCTTTGATTAGATCGGAGGGTGTGTGTGTGTGTGTGTGTGTGTGTGCTTGCTTAAATCCACTAGTTGGGGAAAAAGAGCGAAAGTCGCTGTGGAGGACTAGTCAAGGAGCGCTGTACATTAAGTGGATGATAGCTCTGCACATCTCTCTCCATGAGTGCATGGTCGTTTTATTGAATCTTCCTTGAGTGACAGTAAGAAAGAGAAAGAGAGGGGGATAGAGAGAGAGAGAGAGAGAGAGAGAGAGAAGGGGCCAGGCAGCTTACTCAGTAGGTTGTCATTATAGTGTAATTGCACCTCTTGCCGATCATATTGTTTGACTTTGGTTTGTGGCTGTTTGCTGGGTTAATCCTGGGCATTGGCCCAGCTTGAGCTCAGATCAATCCCCCCTTCCTCAACACCCCGCCCCCACCTCCCCGAACACACCCCGCCCCCACCTCCCCGAACACACCCCGCCCCGCTTTCCGGCACTTTACTTTCTCCGACTTTCACATTTACACCATCGCACCCATTCATTCCAGACAAGCCCCGGGCCCACTTCATTCGACTGACAATTCAATCCTGGAAAAACATTTTTGGAGTGTGTGAACTCATGAAGCAGTGTGAGTGTGTGTGTGTGTGTGTGTGTGTGTGTGTGTGTGTGTGTGTGTGTGTGTGTGTGTGTGCTAGGGTGGGTGGCACTGCGGTGTTGCAGGGTCGGTGTAAGGATTCGGATCTCAGGGGCCGAATGCTTGGAGCGTTGAGGCAGAACAGTGGGGGAAATTAAAGAACATATAAAACACTCAAGCAAACAATCTTAAGGCAGCCTTGACCTCGACCCAGGAGTACAGCTGCCCTTCAGCTCACGAATAAACCCACACAAACACCTCATGCTGTCTTATGTACACACACACACACACACACACACACACACACACACACACACACACACACACACACACACACAAACAGATTGAGGCAATTGCCATTGGTCCGGTAACTGGGGAGTGGGAGGGATGTTAAGAGAACACGATTTTACTGCGCTGACGAAAATAAAACATAAGGACTTTGTGGTTCACAGTGCAGTTGGAAAGACAAATATTATTTTTTTACGAGCTAAAAATGTCTGTGGCCTAGTGGTATAAAACACCTTAATGATTGAATGGCTAAGGGATTAAATCTCATAACCTGGGTTCTTTGTCGAGGCATGTCGATTTGACCTGTGGGGATGGATAGAGAGAGGGGTGGGGGGTGAGAGAAAGTGCGAGAGACCTCGTTTGTGTGACAATGTGGTGAACATGGATAAACGCTCCTGATGCTTCCCAATCCCACCTTGGCAGCCGGTGTTGCTCGGTAAATCTTTACGTTGGACGCGAACGGGAGCCGTTTAATAATTAGCTGCGAATGAATAAACTTCACTTTCTGGTTTTGGCTTGACCTTTACTTTTCAGGTGAGAGATGCTTTTTTTGGTGAAGGGGTGGGTGGGGTATGATGGGGGGCAGGGGGTTCTCAATTACTGGGTCTGCTGTGGGTTCGAACAGAGCTCTTGCTGTTTTGGTCTTCACTGCAAAGCAGAAATGATTCAGCTTTCTCTCTCTCTCTCTCTCTCTCTGGCTGCAGCTGAGTCTGCTATGCAGTGTAACCCCACAGTACATCCTGAAACTTCATAGGGCCGACAGGAGAAGTTATTATACAGTAATTACCCTGGCTTCCTCTCTCTCCAACTGATCTGTTCAACCAATCAGCTCTGCCACAGGTTAAGGCAGACACACACACAGTTGCACACACACACACACACACACACACACACACACACACACACACACACACACACAGGCAGCCACACAAACACACATAATTATGCCAGCACACATACAGAAGCACACTTTTGCACATGTGCACGCCTGCACACACACACACACACACACACACACACACACACACACACACACACACACACAGCAGCGCATGCAAAGACCATGTGAGCAGCACATTCTGAAGTTATAGCCTTAACCCACCAGCGTTCTCCTCTGCACAGCACAGCACACTGCCCTTGCCAGCTTCACCATGTGTCACAGTTTTCCCGCTGCTTCCTTCGGTTAACATCAACAGCACAATGCGGGATGTCTGAGTTCCGGCAAGTGCGCCCGGGCCTCCCAAAGATCACAGGGAGGGTGGCAGCTAAACTTCTAACTCCACCACTCGTCGCTAATAAACACATTCCATCGGGCTACGCTAACAAGACGGTTGGCGGCGCCGAACAATTCACACATCACGGCTCATTCAATGAGACTGGGCTAATTAATTCACTCACCGCACTGCGGGCTACAATGATAAATATTCTAATAAAAAACACATACCAGTGCCACTGGAGCCTGGATACGGCTAGTCATTCTTGTCCCTTGGGCAGTGTGCGGGTCTTGTGATGATAATCAGTGGGGAGGCGGGTTGCGGAGTGGTGCGCGGCTATTCTTCGGTCAGAGCGACATAGCGGGAGGCTCTCGGATTCCTTGCGCTCTTTCTCACGCGTCACCCACAACTGCGACTGTGAGGGGGGTCGGGGGAGAAGGGGGGGGAACATAATCTGCAACCCTGCAGGCATGTGAGCTATGCTGGGCCTTTGTGTTTGTGTGTGTATATGTGTGTGTGTGTGAGTATATAGGGTGGGGTGTGTGTAGGGGTGTCCCACCCAGGTCGTCTCAACAGGTCATCTTAACAGGTCATGTCAGACATATGTAGACACACACACACACAGACTGCTACGCATACTTACATACTTGCTCAGACTTACACACACATGCACAAAATCAAACATGCAATCACATATGTCACCCATAATGTACACACACACACACACACACACACACACACACACACACATACACACACACACACA
>NC_055968.1:20857050-20912050 GCF_018492685.1 Alosa sapidissima | reverse complement strand
TCTCTCCCTCCCACCCTACCTTGACTGTGTCTATTCAGGTCTCCTGGTGGTGGTTCTTGGGAGGGGAGGGGAGGGGGGGGACCACCAGCGCAGGCCTGTCTCAGTGGTCCTCTCAGGAGGCCTCACACACAGGAGATGGAGCCCCAGGTACAGTAGAGTACAGTGTGTGGGTGTGTGTGTGTGTGTGTGTGTGTGTGTGGGGGGGGGGGGGGGGGGGGGGCAGAGAGCTCTTTTTGATCCTTCGCCATTGCCAACTCTCTCTCTCTTTCTCTCTCTCTGTCTCTCTCTCTCTCTCTCTCTCTCTCTCTGTCTCTCTCTCTCTCTCTCTCTCTCTCTCTCCATTCACCCCTGTATAGACCAGACACAAAAGCTTCCTACGCACAATAAAAGGAGCCGCGGCCCTCTCAGGGCCAAGCGTCAGGCTGCGGAGGAGAGGGTGCCGTTTCCCCCTCCTTGGAGGTCCCCCCTCCAACCCACCTACCTACACACACGCACACACACACACACACACACACACACCACACACTCCTTTGGCTGCCTCTTCGAGCTGTAGCCCTCACCCCCGCTGCATGCCACCCCCCCCACCCCCCCCCCCACCCAACCCCAACAATAGGAGCCCCATATTCAGCTGCACACCTAATGAACACTCCTGCCCCCATTCAACCCTACAATGGAGCCCTCCACGGCCATTCAGCCACCACACAATGGGGTACATCGCTCCAATTAATCCCCCGAGACAATGGCAGTGGTAGGGAGCTCTTTTGGGGGAGGACAGGGAGGGGGAGCTCTGGGGCGGTGGTGAAGAGTTTGCTGAAGAGAGAGAGAGTGTATGTATGTCCATAAGTGTGTGTATGTGTGTGTGTGTGTGTGTGTGGGGGGGGGGGGGGGGGGGGGAGTGGGGGGGGGTGGTTGGCGTTGTCTATGCAAGATGTAGGGGGTCACGGTGATAATGAACAGGCCCAGCCTGGTGTGTTTCTGCAGAGGTCTGGTGAAGTGCCGGCGCTTTAGATGTGCTATTAGGATCAGTAAGAAGCAATTACATGTCCATGGCCCCCTCTTCAGGAGCCCACCCTCCATCGCTCCCTATCCTATACTCAAGTCCTCTGACCGTTCCCCCCCACTGCTCGCTCTGTGGTCACCAGGCCGCCCTGCATTGAACTCCAGAGGAGTATAGGAAACCAGGGTGGCCCTGCACATGCCTGCACTCTTCTAAACTACAAGCACACACACACACACACACTCACTCTCACACAGTCTCTCTCACACACACACACATACTCTCTTTCTTTCTCTCTCTCTCTCTCTCCCTCTCTCTCACACACACACACACACACACGGACAGGTGTCCATAACATTTTCCATGACCAGGCTAATCTCATTACAAACCTTCCCCCCTCTGTAACCATCTGTCCTTGGTGGGAAGCCATGAAATAATATACATTCAAAATAATTCATATTGCATGTGTGAGTGTGTGTGTGTGTGTGTGTGTGTGTGTGTGTGTGTGTGTGTGTGTGTGTGTGTGTGTGTGTGTGTAAAGTGTGTACTTTACTTCAGGACTTAGAGTAGTCTTTGGATAGCGGTGGTGTGTCCGGTCGGTCCACCTCCTGTCGTCCTGAGCGCCGTGGTCTTTTTCCTGGGGAGTGCGCGAGGCTTCCTTTGTCTCGGGCCCTGTGGTGGAGGTGTGTAATTGAATCTGGCAGGGCCCTGGACAGAGCGCAGGTTTCCCACTGAGGCTCAGGGCAGCCTCGGCCAGCCTCACAGGAAGACACGTGTCAAACACGCAGACAAGGGACCTCTCACTGCCCGGGCCACACAGGAGCTGAAGTGGAGAGAGAGAGAAAAAAGGAAAGAGTAGAGAGAGAGAGAGAGAGAGAGAGAAAGGAGAGAGTAGAGAGAGAGAGAGAAAGAGAGGAGGTAGAGAAAGAGAAAGGAAGAAAGAGCATGAGAGAGAGCGGAGATAGAGTAGAGAGAGTGAGAGAGAAAGAGAGAGAGATAGAGGAGATAGAGGAGATAGATAGATAGATAGAGAGAGAGAGAGAGAGAGAGAGAGAAAGAGAAAGAGAAAGAGAAAGGAAGAAAGAGCATGAGAGAGAGCGGAGATAGAGTAGAGAGTGAGAGAGAGAAAGAGAGAGAGATAGAGGAGATAGAGTAGATAGATAGAGAGAGAGAGAGAGAGAGAGAGAGAGAGAGAGAGAGAGAGAGAGAGAGAGCGTGTTAGTTAAGAGTCAATGAAACAAAGATTAAGATTGAGATACAAAATGAAAATAAGACAGTGAAACATTATACAACAACAAGGTATCAAACTGAAAACAATGGCCTGTTTCAAAAGATAGCATCTAGAATGCTAATCGGTTACGGAAGACATTTCCGATTCTCTGTGTTTTCACGGGGCAGAAATAACACTTGTGTAAAGAGTCTTCTGTCTGGCCGCGCCGCTGATGTATCTTTAATTATTGACACTGAAGCAGCGCGTCGTGCTGCGCCATCAGAGACGTGACATTTCACAGCCACGAGGCGGGCGGGGCGGCACGGCACAGCGCAGCCTAGAATGCCAACAAACCCGCTCACAATAACACTGAGCAGAGAGAGGCCGAGAAAGTGAGAGGAGGATGGAGGAATGAAAAAAAAGAAGAGAATTTTCTTTTTTTTTTGCTTCGTTGACATCCTAATGAAGACATCTGAGATGTGTGTGTGTGTGTGTATTTGTGTGTGTGTGTGTGTGTGTGTGTCTGTCTCCGCCCCTCCCCAGGTCCCACTGGGAGGGGATTGCAGTTAATAGGGCAGTCTGTCAGGACAGGTCCAGCTCCAGAGGGTGGCCTGGTCCTCTCCCTCTCCTTGCCCAGGGATCGATTCCTGGCTGCCCCAGGGAGTGCAGCGTGGCTAGGGAGAAGGAGAGGGAGAGGCCGGGGAGCAGCAAATCTCCATAAATCCCTCACTACAGCTTGACAGCTGGCAGATAGGGACCTAGGGCCTGTGTAAGTGGGAGTGAGTGAGAGAGCGTATATATACTTTATGTGGGTGTATGTGTCTCATGTGTGTATGTAAATGTGTGCGTGTTTGTTTGTTTGTTTGTGTGAGAGAGATAGGGTATATATATGCCAGTTTGTGTTGTCACAATATCAAAATTATGACTCTGATACTACGATACCATGCCTAAGTATCTCGATACCAATACTAAATGACATCATGGCAAAAAATGTAAACATCAGTAATAGAAGTAATATGATAGACGGAAAAAAATGAATAACTAATAAAGCTTTTATTAAAACCTGATAAAAACACCATTCTTAAGGTCCCGATCTAACATAATGGGGTATCATAATTTTTTTAATTTCAGGGTATCGTGATATTTTTCAAGTATTGTGCAACACTAATGCCAATATGTATGTATGTTGTATGTTGATGTGTGTGTGTGTGTGCGCCCTTGTGTATATGAGTGACATGAGAGGTTATGTGTTTGGATGTTTATGCATGTGTGTGAATGTGTGTGTGTGTGTGACATGAGAGGTTATGTGTTTGGATGTTTATGCATGTGTGTGAACGTGTGTGTGTGTGTGACATGAGCGGTTATGGGTTTGCATGTTTATGCATGTGTGTGAACGTGTGTGTGTGTGTGTGTGTGTGTGTGTGTGTGTGTGTGTGTGTGTGACATGAGCGGTTAGGTGTTAGGATGTTTATGCATGTGTGTGAACGGATGTGTGTGTATGTGAATGCTTCTAATACCATGGGGAGGGGAACTCATTGATATCTTGCCCGACATGAACAGCACATCAGCAGATCGCACCCTTTGCCGTGGGTGAGCATTTTTATAGGTGAAGCCAATAGCTACTGTCACTTAAAAAATGACAGGCCAAATGTAACAGGCCATACATGATTGGCAATCCATTATGTCAACTTTGTCACATTAAATCTACGAATATTAGCAGGTGTCATAACAGTTGCTTTTAAAATATGTGCATGACAAGAATGCAAAGAATTTATAAGTCACTGGAGGAGATAATTTTACAGGACAAACATGAAGCCAAAGCTCACACTACACACCAGACTCATTAAGATGCAGAAAGGAGCCTATCTGAAATATGCTAAAAGATAAATAAATCTAAAAGATCTTAGTATGACCCCACCATACTGACAGACAAGCTGGTACTCAATAGTCAATGCAGTTGTAGGATTAGCATTGCCCCCCCACCCCCACACTTAGTCAGTACATTTGCAAAAAACAGAACGTCCGCAAATTAAAAATAATTGCTACTCCAACATTTTAAATCAAATGGCCACTGGCAACTGTAAAAATATCCATTTTTAAGGTTGACAGGCTAGGGTGCACTATAAGTACATTAACTACAGCAAAACTACACTGAAAACACTGCACATCAAACTTTAAACTGCCCAATTTTATTTTGTGTAGTTTAAAGTATGTGTTAAGTTGATAGGCAGTGTGTATTAAGTTGTCAGCTATCAGCTATCAACAAAAAAAATGTTTGAATCAATTTTCTCTGCATGTCCTCCTTTTATGCGTTTTATTATAGTCATAGGTTTCTGAACAGGATCCAGCTGCAAGCAAGAGTAGCCATATTAACTAAATCCATCTTAGTGACAAATGAGTTTTACCCTAAGCAATGGACATTAACCACCCTTGCTAATCATTACTGTTTGTCACTAATATATTTAAACAGTTATGTGTATTTAGGAATTCTTGGAATTTCAAAATTCCAATTTGTCCATGTAGGGTAGGAGAGTTTGTGGCCGGCATGCCAAGCTTGGCCAACAGTTTTTGTACTGGAGATCATGCTTGTCAGGAGCCATGCAATTACTTTATGTCCACTTTACCAACCAACCAACATAATGGTGATCCAAGCAACCACACATACCGTACTCAATATTGACCGGAGACATTAGGGGGTGAGTCATCTCTATTCTCCTGATGCCACTGAGCAGATGTTCAGGTATTTGGCCGTCGTTAGCCGTTGACTCATCCTCACTAATAAAGGACATAGTGAGTGGCCACTCTGGTGTGGGGTCTCCAAACAGCTTTGTGTCGCTCCACTGTTGGAGCCTCTCCCCATTCTCTGCGGTGCTTTTCTCCTGTAATAGGCCTTTGCTTTGAGCACGGGCGGTGGGCTGGGGGTCGGTGGGGGGCTTCATCTGCCCTCAATTTACTCCTGCCGTGACCTTTCAACCCTGACCTGTCAGCACAGCGTTCCTTTCTTTATGGCCGAAACACCATATTGTTTTAAAATGAAAAGGGACATAAATACTTGGTGATATTCTCGAGTCTCACTCAAGTGGAACCCAGAGTTGTTATAGTAAATCACAGGCAGGGAGTTGAGTCTGTGTGTGTGTGTGTGTGTGTGTGTGTGTGTGTGTGTGTGTGTCTAAGCTATAGTCTATAGATCTGTGTTTATGTATGTGTAACAAGTCTCCCCCCACCCCTCCTCTCTCACTCTGTCTCTCTCTCTTTCTTACACACACATTCATTCTCTCTTTGTCTATCATCCTAATCTCAAATCCCCTCTCTTCCTCACAGGCCTTGGCACAGAGCTGCTTTCCTTCTCCTTCTCTCGCTCTTTCTGTCGGGTTCCTTTGCTCCGATTCTTCCCCAGCTTCCTCTGGCTGTCAAGCTTGAGGGCTGCTCAGGGATCGGGGAGCGAGGAGGGGGTAGGGGGGTATCGTGTTCTCCCTCACTCTCCCACAACAGATTTATGGGGGCTCAGTCCTTCTCTAAATATTTGCCTTTCTCCCTGTACTGAGGGAGATTGATGGTCTTTGATGTGGGGGTGCGAGGGTAGATGGGTTATAGGTAGAAGGTGGTGGTGGTGGGTGGGTGTGTGTGTGTGTGGGGGGCGTTAGTGAGGCAAGTATGGGACTTCCCTGGCAGGGAGAGCGAGGGGAGGCGTTATCGTTATCAGACCGGACACTCATCTTTGACCTCGCGAGGGCCCTTCTGTGCTAACCACCAGTTGGGCTCGTTAATTTACCATCATGCAGTGAATCCGAACCAACCGCGGCCTCCCGTTAGGCTTCAAAATTGCTCCGTGGCCCGCCGATGTGCGCCGATATTAGCTTTTCCACCGCTGTGTAGGTAATGTGTTCTTTGGAAAGGAGCACCCGGCTCAATCTATCATCTTCTGGCAACACGATCCAGTCATCAAATATCTCCCGGTGTTCTCCCCTATTGTCAGGGTTATTAGACCGTCCGTGAAGTACATAGCGGGCTAAGAAGTGAGAGGGCAGAGACCACTTGTTTTGTCACAGCTTGATGCGGTTATGCTGTACTTCAGGGTGCTGTGTCTTGTACATACATAGTTGCACATACACAGTTTACTGTTGTGCAGGGTATCAGCCACAGTGGAAGTGAGGTTCCCCCCGCGAGGTTGCAATGCGTACGGCGTGTGACGCCGTGTCGAAATCCAGCTCAGGGGAAGATGAGACATTCCGTAAACGGTCTCCCTGTCATCAAACGTTCCTGTTGTTTTTTTGGAATCCTGTTTCACACAGATGTTGACCAAGAATTCCCAAGACCCCTCTCCACTCTCACCGAAAAAAAAAAATATCCCACCACGCCGGGTTCCTATCCGCTTCCCAACACTGATCCGAGACTCTTCCTGCCTCTGCAATCAGTACCACTGCCACTCCAAACAAGGCCAGCGGAGATTAAGATCTCTCCAACTTGCGTCTCCTACGCTGCTGTCACTGTTTACCCCCCCTCCATCTCTCAATTATGGGAAACGTTCAAACAAGCCACGCCAGGCCGAGCGTGGAAGTGACTGTATTGTTTGAGCGAATGATTGCGCCGGCCATCCGAGCATAAACAGGAGATTCACATCTGCACTGATGATAATGTAAACTCACCTACCTCTTAGCTTTGCCCTCACTCCTCTGCATCATCCCCCCAACACACACACACACACACACACACACACACACATACACACACACACACATACACACACACACACCAATATCTATCCATGGTTCCATCTTCCACAGACCTCTCCTCCATGTGTGTCGAGTCTGGGGTTAATTGGGTGTGTGTGTGTGTGTGTGTGTGTGTGTGGGGGGGGGGGGGGGGGGGTCCAAGTCAGCTCTCAGCCGAGAACACACTGCCCCCTGCAACTCCTACTCTCTCCTCAAGGCCCTCTATTTGCTCCGCTTTTGCTCAAGTTTATTTCAACTCCCTGACAAAACCTCTGAACTGTGTGCTTTCTTTCTGAGCTACTGTACATACACGATTAGCCGACTCCAGAGCGCACGCAGCTTTGTGGTGAGGGGAAGGCAAGAAAGATTAAGTGCCCATTCTGATGACGACTATAATGGCAGAAGTCACAGGAAACCCTTAACCACTCTTCCTCACATTAAACTATTAGCTCTATTAGCTTTTTGGAACGCTTCAGTTAGGGGTGGAGACGTGGAAGGAAAACAAGCCCTTTCTGTCTGTGTGTGTGTTTGTGTGTGTGTGTGTGTGTGTGTGTGTGTGTTTGTGTGTGTGTGTGTGTGTGTGTGTGTGTGTGTGTATGTGTATGCGTGTGTTTGTGTGTGTGTGTGTGTGTGTGTGTGTGTGTGCGTATGTGTGTGTATGTGTATGTGACTGTGCGTGTATGTGTGAGTCTGTGTGAGCATGTGTGTGTGTGTGTGTGTGAATGACTGTGTGAAGAGGGGGGTATCCTTAAAACAACAGCAGCAGCCGAAAGAGAAAGGAACTCACAGCAGCAGAGTAGCAGAGTCTCCTGTTCTCCAGAGGAATGCGTTGCAGTGGCATTTACATGTTAACTGTGATTTATGGAGGCAGGCTTCCCCCATTCTCCCTCTCTCTCTCTTCCCTCTCTCCCTCCCTCTATTTCTTTCCCTCTCCAGCTCCCAGTGCCAGTAATGCTGCCTTAAGCCCATGGAGACAGTGAGACAGTGAGCCTTTGGCCTTCCTCTTGCCCCCCTCTTCGCACCTGTTACGTCTCCGTTGAAGCCCTGAGTTACTGGGTACGGCGTTCCTCGACATGACCCTGCCCGGACTGGGCAGCAGCCGGGTGTGATGGTGTCAATCTGTTAATACGTCCGAGACAACCCTCACGGTCACTTGAAGCAACGCACACGGGGTTGTGATTTGATATAGTGATGGTGGCTGGACGGTGAGTGTGGACAGAAGGCTCTAATGCTTCAGAGTCTGCTGCAGAGCTTGGCATGGATTACGACCACTCAGATGGACTGTTTTATGGAGTAATATTTAAAAAAAACGGAACGGAGGTCCAGTCCAGTCGAGAAGGGAACTGGGCCACGGAGGGAGGGGGATTGCGTATCCCGATGTGCTTGGCAGGAGCTTTCCGGAATCCCCCGGCTAGGCCAAGCAACGGGGAAAAGGGAACGATTTTAATACACCTATTGAGAGACGAGTGTGCCAGTGTGAGTGTGAGTGTGTGTGTGTGTGTGTGTGTGTGTGTGTGTGTGTGTGTGTGTGTGTGTGTGTGTGTGTGTAAAAGAGAGAGAAATAGAGAGGGAGAAATGGAAGGCTAATGTTGAGCCTGTGTAGTGGAGAGGCCCTGTATTCTCTCATTCAGCCGTGATACAAGAGGGTCTATGGAGAGAGTGAGGGAGCGAGAGAGGGAGGGAGGAAGAGAGGGAGGGATGGAGGAGTGGCGAGAGCAAGGTTATTCAAGTTCTGCCAGGAAACAGCGTGTGTGTCTCAAGACCAGTAACTATTTCATGGAGACGGCACAAAAATAACATTTGTCTAAATAAAAAACACTGAGCCCCCTTTCTTTTTTCCCCAGCTTGCTCCCAATCTGGAGTGGAGGACAATGCAAACAGGCCCGCACACTCAATACACAGGTGCTTTCACTCATACACATGGATACACCACATTACCACAGACATACACACACACACACACATACACAGAGAGAGAGATACACACACACACACACACACACACACACACACACTCTGCAGACTGCTCAAATAAAAACAAATCCAATACAGTAGTGAATGACACACTAATCTGTGTTTATAGTATCAGATTAATACTCTCTAAATCTTATTTTTTTGAATTCACAAAAAACAAATCAGAAGCTGACAGAGGCTGATGAGATTTGCAGATCCCACACACTCATATTGAGGGATAAAGACGTGTAGGGTCGTGCTGTTTCCTCCCAGGACTGTTCCCATGAGCAGCCGATGGCTTGAGGGTGCGGTCTGGGCTCTAGCTGGTGTTAACATTCTGTTCTACACTGATTAGTCAGGAAGTGGGTTGAGGTGACAGCTTTTAGCCTGGAAGCACATTATCCAGATGGTATACGCATGTGTGAGTATGTGTATATGTGTGTACGTGTGTGTGTGTGCGTAAGTGTATATGCGTTTATATGTGTAAATGTGTGTGTACTTAACGTCATTCCAATTCAAACGCAACAAGAGCAACAAAGTAATTATTGCGGCCAAGTCGCAATGTGTGGCGGCGTTTTTGATGCTCTTGTTTTTCTTTCTTCAACCCCCACCCAACTCTCGTGTTTGTTGTGTGGATTCAAGCAGAGGGTGGCTAATACATATGGATGAGAATCCCGGGTGGCTCATCAGGGTAGGTTCTTGGGCATCATACCCCACCGCCCCCCCCATCCTCTACTTCACCCTTCACCCTCCACCCATCCCCACCTCAGACAAGCCCCCGACACACACCCTCTCGACCACCCCTCCATCAGGCCTCTCCAGCAGGCCTCCACCCCCCACCCCTTCCAGATCTAGGCTCATTCTCACCTACCCCAAACACGATCTAATTGGGGGCAATCATTCAGATAAAAAGCCTCCTGAAATCATAGCGTTGCACTGGCCACTCCAGGAGTCCTCTCTGGCACCAACAACCCCCATGCCCCCCCCCCCCCCCCCCCCCATACACTCCCACTGCTCTCTACATCTCTCCTCCAGCCCCCCCCACTCACCCGGCCCCCACTAAAATGCCATGTCGCCCTTTCACCGTATGCCCAGTGATTCCACTAGCTTGCTTTTATATGTGAGAGAAGTGGGGGAGAGAGAAAGAGACATGAAGGCAGAGGGGAGGGGGGTGGTGGTTGGAGAAGAAAGGTGTAGGTAGTGCCTCTCTCTCTCTTTCTCTGTGTGTGTGTGTGTGTGTGTGTGTGTGTGAGATGGGGGTGTAAGGTGGAGTGATTGCACAAGGGGAAGGACAACCTCACTGTTGACTGGTGCCATTGTCTCAGACCTTTGCAGCTCACCGCTTCTTCAGAACCACCATCACCTCCACCACATATTGGAAGAGTGAAAGCACAGTGATTTCTCAACTACATCCATTTCACTCCTCTCTTTCTCTCTCTCTGTCTCCCATTTCTCTTTCTCTTTCTCTGTCTCCCATCTCTCTCTCTCTCTCTCTCTCTCTCTCTCTCTCTCTCTCTCTCTCTATGGTTGGCTCCATGGCACGCCACCTGTTGTGCTCCCTCACAGACTGCGATGATGCCCCAGTAGCAGATTCGGACGTGCTGACGGCAGCATTTGGCCCTGTGGCCACGCTCTGTGCGTCTGTGTACGGACTACTACGTTGTCTATTTACACATGTGCCGTGACCATGGGGGGGTTGGGGGGGCGGCCAGCAGAGGGCTAGTCTCATGTTTGTCACGAGGGAGCAGAAAGAGGAAGAGTGAGAGGGAGTTGATTCAGGAGAGGGGGAAAAAATATTAAATATGCATAATGATTGCTGCCGCTCTTCAGCTGAAGAGGCCTAGTCACCTTCTCCATCGCTCTCTCTCTCTCTCTCTCCCTCTCTCTCTCTTTAACCCCCCCCCCCCCCCAACAGGCTGTGAGTGGGTAGGCCCCACTGGTGTCAGTGCTATCTGACGGGTGGGGTGACCCCCCCAACCAACCCCCCCCCCCCCCCCCCCCCGAGAGAGCCGCCTGCAGGAGGGGGGTGTGACGAGGGCAACAGGGTGGGGCAGGCTGTCGAGTGATCCAACCCCACTTAGCTCTCCTCTCCCGACCACCCCCACTCACCACTATCTACCCCCCCCCCCCCCCTCCTCCCTACAGCCAAGCTGTCCAAACCCTGCCAGCCTCCTCTCCATGTCGAAGTCTCTCAATGTCCCTCTCTACTGCTTTGAAAGCCCTTTCGCCATTTCTTAAAATAAAAATGGTAATGTGAGAACAAACCGACTTTTTGATAACCACTAATCTGTCATTTCCAATCCCTCATGCGATACATGGAAACAAAACGCATGCAAAATAATAAATATGTTCCCAGATGGATGCTTTCAAAACATGATTAATGGGTCAGCCAAGTAAGAAAATGTTGAGAGTACAAATGATCTCGGCATTATCACACCACTTTTCCATAGACACACAATACTGCATACATGGTGTGTGTGTGTGTGTGTGTGCGCGCGCACGCGCGAGCACCGGCTTCATGGTGTACGTGTGTTTGTGGTGTACTATCGAGCTTGTTGGAACAATCATCCCTCTCCTCTCCAGCATCAATTAAAAGCTGAGGCCCACTCAGCACTCAGCTCTCTCATGTAGGACACACACACATGCACACACACACACACACACACACACTCTGACAGACCCACTCACTGCAGCAGCCTTCACTCTCTCTCTCCCTCTCGTCTCATTTACCGTTGCACTATCTGTCCTTTCCTCTGCTCTGACGCCAAATCACAGTGAAAACATCATTGTGCGGTGGAGATAATAACAATGAAACGGCTGCAAATCAGCTCGATTGTTGGTGCTGGACCTGGTGGGGGGAGAGGCCTAATGTAATTGTTCAGGCCCTTGTCTCTGTTGATACAGCCTCTTCAGTGAGCATGTGATTTAGCTAAAAGCCATCCCCAGGCCAAGTAATTAGAGACGCCATTGGCCGAGTGGCATTAGCCGTGGTGACTGTCACCATCGCAACATCCAACACCCCCCCCCCCCCCTCCACACACCCCGCACACACACACCTCCCACCTTCCATCATACCTCTCTCTCCCCCCTCCCGCCCCACTAGCCCCCTGCGTGCTGCTGTTTTTATGCGCCACTCTGGATGTTATTCAAGCCATTAGCCAGGAACGTCGTGTCCCTCTGTGTGAAAACGATTATGTGAGTGTTCCTGTGTGAGCTCGCAAAAAAAAAGTGAGTCTGAGCTGCAGGTTTGCTGCTAGTGCATCCACCTCTGTGCATCCTCAATCTCTTTCTCTTCCCCCCACACCATATGCACTACCATGTGGGAGAAGTCGAGTGGCGTATGTGCTCGCGACCGGGCTGCCGCACTTGACTGGCTGAAGTAGCCTGTACATCTCCTCTCAAAGGGTTAACATCCTCCCAGGGTGGGGTCACTCCACCAATTAAACCAATCCAAGGGCTTGTCTCGAGCCCGAGAGGAAACAGACACCATTTCAACAGCCGCGCTCTTTGATTCACCGAGGAAGGCTCCCCTGACTGACATGATATATCTCACCGCACAATACAGCCTCCTGTAGTTTACATAGAATTGATTGCATACATTTACTGTTGCCACCCACTATTGTTTTTCTTATGAATTGTTATCAAATCAATAAAGTATCTACAGTATCTATCTAAATATTTATCTATCTACATTATACCTATCTATCTATCTATCTATCTATCTTTCTATCTATCTACAGTATCCATCTATCATGAAAGATGCAACGTGATAGAATGTGACAGATTCTAAAATTACTCTTAAAGGAAAAGAAAAACAATGCCGGTACAGTACCAGTGAAGTGAATAAGAAAAGATATACATCTCTGGTTCTCCTACAGAGAAATGGGTGAACAAAAACAATTCTAAAACGCTTGGTATTAGCCACACGTCAGAGATGAACTCTTCCAGTGAACTGAGAAAATAAACACAGTTGTTGAGGTGAGTCAGAGAGAAAAAAACAGCAACAGAGAAAGAAAAGGTTGTGTGCCCAAGGAGAGGTAGCATGATAAATATACAGGGAGCCCCTTCTCTCTCTCCCTCTCTCTCTCCATCCTTCCCTCTCTCCCTCCCTCCCTTTTTCTTTGCCCCCTACCCTCTCCCTCACATGCTCTCTTTATGGGTTACCCGACTCCCTGACAGTTTGTTTTAAATTTGACCATGCAGATGTTTCTCTGGGTGACTGACTTTTATAGTTTAGAAAAGATTATATCAGTTTTCCCGCAGATTGTGTTACTGTATTTAAAGAAAGGACAGACAGGAGAGATGGAGAGAGAGAGAGGGAGAGAGTCATGCAGTAAGAGACAGCAGTGCTGGTGGTGGTAGTGTGTGTGTGGGGTGTGTGTGTGTGTGTGTGTCTGTGTGTGTGTGCGTATGTGTGTGTGGAGGGGTGGGAGGTGTAGACAGGGGCAGAGGGAATTGGAGGGCCGACCGGTTGGAGGCAGAGTGCTGTAGGTCTTTAAATCCTGAGATCTCAGTGGCATAGCCTGAGCAAAGGAAAAGGAGGAGGAGGAGGAGGAGGAGGAGGAGGGGGAGGGCACAGCAGAGAGAAAGCAAAGACAGGGCAATGAAGAGGTGTGTGTGTGTCTGTGTGTGTGAGAGAGAGAGAGTGTGTGTGTATGTGTGAGAGTGTGTGTGTTTGGGGATGTGGGGTGCAGTACGCAAGCAGTGATGGGGGCTAAGTTCAGCGGAGCCGGGGTTCGGCTTATAACATTAGACACAGATTCTTTCTAATTTCGAAGGACAACATAAGCGTCAAATTTGAGGATATTAGTTTTTGATAGGCAGCTGGGGCAAAGCACACAAGAGAGAGACGGGTGGGAGAGAGGGGTTGGCGGCTGTGTGTGTGTGTGTGTGTGTGTGTGTGTGTGTGTGTGTGTGTGTGTGTTTGGGGGGTGCGGGTGAATGCAGTGAGACACACTGTTCCTATTACAGCTCTTAACTTCTTTCCAACCATGCCAGGGAATAACACCAAGCTCTCTCTCCTCTGGGTAGCTAGTCTCCGCACCTCTTGCTTCTCCTCTCCTCCCTGCCCACTATCACATCCTTCTTTCTCTCTCCCTCTTTCTCTCTGACACCCAGCTCATTTACTTAAGATCGTCAGATAGAAATGCAAGAAGGTTGCCTGGATGAGTAAAAAAAAAAAAAATGAAAAAAAGAGAGATCCATTTCGGATGATGTCTAAGCTGGAGGAGACTGTAAATACGCGGTGAGGCTAACTTTGGCTACACACTCTGGAATAGCAGCACTCGCTCTCGTTCTCTCCTTTTTCCCTCGGTTCCTGTGCTTCTCTGTGGAACTTGGCAGAGCCGAGGAGACTAATAAAGGACAGGAGGGAGAGCGAAGCGAGCCGGGGATGGAGGGAGGGTGAGCGATATTGTAGAAAGCGCGTTTAAAAAATGAAGGATGAAAGCGAGTGGAGAGAGAGAGCCAAGTGTCTGTGAAAAAGGGAAACAAAGAGAGGGAATGAAGGAAGGAGGGGAAAAAAGGAGAGAAGGAAAATTAAGAGAGATGAAAGCAAATCACAGGTAAAGAGAAAACAACTCCCTTCTCACCAAAAAAAAAAAAACTCTCTAAAATGAAACATGTATCTTTTAACTTGAGTCACTGTGTCAGAAAGCGTTCCTCCCATATCACTGTCACTGTGAATCAATTAGGTCATTCATCCTCTCGCTTACACAAAGAAAAAAAAAGCCCAAAACCATCCACGAATGAAGAAAAAGCTCCATCAGAGGCACTTCTAACATTTCCTTATGAAAACACATGCAATAACAACAGTAACAACTAGTGAAAGATTAAAAAGGGGTGAGTGCGGCCAACGGCCAGCCGATAGGGGCCGGGCCTCGGCCCTGTCAGGCAAAGTGTGGACCTGGAACCCAGGGCAGCAGAGAAAGGCGGAAAGATCTCTCACTTTCTGTTTTTCTCTTGTGCTCTCCCTTTCTTTTGCTCCCTCTTTCTCTGGCTTTCTCTCTCACTATCTCCTTTTTTCTCTCGCTCTCTCTCTTTCTCTCTTGTGCTGTCCTTTTTTTTCTTGCTCTCTCTCTTTAGCTCTCTTGCTCTCTCTTTCTCTGTCTCATTCTCTTACTGTTGCACCAGGGCATGGAGTTTAGTTCATTTGTTTAGAGAGCAGCTCAGGTTGCGGTCACTAAGCTCTGTACGTGTATCACCTAAGTTATCGGACGGGCGGCTTGGCTTGGACTGTCTGGCCTGCCCCTTACAGCATGGCTTGGACAAAGCTCTAGCCTGGGCCAGAAAGTGATCCTGTGACCAAAGGTGTCACTCATAGCCAGCAAGGCCTGAGCTGCAGACAGGGAGCTGGTCTTTAAAACAACGAGTCCAAATGACCATCAGCTCCAACTGTGACTTACCCTTCTTAACCCGCCATCTTAAAAACAATAAACATTTTCTTAAATTATTATTACAGACTCAACTGTTCACTTCTGCTTTTCTGGAACTATTCTCAAATTTATAAACTACACTCTCTTCCCTCTATAAACGGCAATGGTATTTGGGAGTTAAGTCGCAGCATGACTTTTCCGTCAAATAATGTTTTTGATCGCTCAGAGGTTGGAATGGTTCAGCGGAGCTGGACAGTTTTCAGGTGACCCTTAATCCGAGAAACTTGCACAAAAAAAGAAAAATGAAGGATGCAATGGAATCGCAGTGGTGTGAAATTTACCATATGTGTGTGTCCACACCAAATGTTCTCTAGATAAATAGACATGTATTAAAATACACATCAACTAAAAAGGGGGAAACAAATCCATAGGCCATTGGACCACCCACCACCACGCTCAAAAGACAAGGCTAGTTGTTTTTGTGAAGCTTTTAGCCACACTTCAGCACGTCTTGGTAAACATTATTTCAAGTTATCTCTCCCACCAAATGTTCCATACAAATTGAGTTTTGCAGTGTCACAGATTTGAACTTGATATTTTAAATTGAGTTATGTTAAATTCAATTACTCTAAGTTACATCATTTCTGTGGTTCACATTTAAGGGCCTGCCCGCAGAATGTTTCTTTACTTGGTCCACTTTCAGTGACTACAGAAAACGCATAGGTACAAAAAAGTGCCTAGACAAATATACATTTATGCAGCCCTTAGTACTATACTGCTATATTAGATTCTATTCAGTGACAGTTTAAAGTGGTTTTAAGAGCTAGCACATACAAGAAACCGACACAATTCTTAGAAGGTTTTCAGAGGAATTTCACTGAATCAGGGGACATTTTACCATTGAGCACATTCTTCAAGCAATACAATCCCTACAATTATAGCATTCTGCTATTGTCTTACAGCTAATGGCATCATAAAACTATTACTATTTCTATTGTGGATTAAATTAAATGTGTATTATAGACTATGATATTAATTCTATCATATTTTTGTTTTAAAATGGCCTTGCGCAGTATTTTTTTGTGCTGCATCCACACAAATCCCCTGAAAAACAAAAAAACAAATCCGAATTGCTAGAACAATCGTCCATCTCTGATAGTCCTACCTTCAGCTCTTCTCCTACAGGAGGTGGCTCTCCTCAGTGTCACTTTGGGGAGAAATACGCAGTGTAGTCTTTGTGTTGGACCAGATGAAAGGGCTGACTTGTGGGACTGACTTTCATTTCTTTTTCCACGGTGTGTATGCTGGTCGCTCTCTGGTGTACTCTAAGTCTTAGAAGATGGCAGGAGAAATAAACAAAAGCAAAAAAAGGAAAATAAAAAAAGGCAAGAAAAGCTCTATGCCTTTGGTGTTCCTTCACTGCCTCCAGGTCTGATGCGTTCAGTATGATTACGCCTTTTCTGACAGAGTGAAAGTGCTGCCATTTTCGGGTAATAGCATGAAAATCAGTCCCCTAACACTCACAGGCTCTATTGCTTTTGCTGGATCAAGATATTTTCCTTGGCAACAAGCCTGTGTGAGTCAGATTTACATACATTACTGTTTGCATCTGATGAGCCTTGTATGTATTTTCATATCACCTCTGTGGATACCCCTGTGATTTGGCTTGTGTTGTGTTGATGGCCATTTCGTGCCAAGTGGTATCGCATACATTTTGTGTTTGTCGTCTCTTTTAACGGTGGCATTTCTCTTTAAAAAGTTGTGTCCTTGTTTTGTAGTGTATTCCACCAATGTGCAACCTATTAAGGAAATGAGAGGCAGAGAGAAGGGTGGGGGGGGAGAGGACTGAGAGAAATAGAGGGAGGAGGAAGAAGAGACAGGAAGAAAGTGTGAGCCTGTGTATCTGTGTGTGTGTGTGTGTGTGTGTGAGAGAGAGAGTGTGTGTGTGTGTGTGTTTGTAAGAGAGAGAGAGAGAAAGAGAGGGCGAGCAAGCAATCTAGAGAAGCTGCTACCCATCTGCCTCAAGTGTTGCAGCTTCACCTTTAATCTATGAAAATGCACGAATCCGATGAGACATAATTGTAAAGTGGAGTTTGACCATTTAAAATGTCTCGAGAGCTTGTTTTATCTGGGGCCAAAGATAGATCAGCAGTAATCACTATCCGCTCCGACACTGATGATGGGGAGGGAATTAATTTGCCAGGGAGGAAAACAAATTAAGGCGCTTCTCCAGCGGCGCTCCATTAGACAATGGCATATATAAATATTTTATCTTGGGCGATACAGGTTAGCAAAGGTTTAGTACATCCCCATTTACACAAGGACCCGCACTTCAGCAAGCAGCCTTCGTCCTTTATGAGTGTATGCCCATTCTCTTTTTCACCCTCTCCTTTCCTCCAACTCTCTCTCTCCTCTCTCTCCTTCCATCTTGACCCTCTCTCCCTCGTTCTCCTCCAGATGCCCAACCCCACAGTCTGATTTTTCACACTGAAAATGCAAGTCTACCTCTAAACGCAAATGGAAGGGGGTAAAAACATATTATCCACTCACAAAGAGTATAGAATATACCATGCAAAATGGGATTCAGCTGTCACCATTCAAAATGTCACTACAATTTATGTACATATCTATAAATCATGAAGGAGAATGTAATGGTCTGAAATAAAAAGCCTAATTTCCACAATCACTGGATTACTTAGTGTACTGCAACCAGTTCTTCCTGTAACAAAATACGGTAATAGATATGTCTCTATTATTCTGTTGCATATTGTTTCTGACTTCTTTGTGGTCAAACAATATAATACTGACTCAGAGATAGTATTATTTTAAGCTGGAAAATAACTCCTACATATGACCATGACAACTAATGTTGACAGTTAAATTTCAGGCATTCTTCCACTACTGTGTAAGCCTACCTCTCTTGAAGTGGTTCACTAAGAGTTCAGCCACATATTTTACCCCATGAACAAACCATGGCTACACATTTTTTTCAGAGGTACAACATAAACGTCAATGAAATGATTGCAGTGTATACAAAGCCAATGGTCGTATCCTGAGCCGTAATGAACTCCATTGTTAATGGTTATGGTTTGATTAGCTGACAACAGGCGGGCGCAATTATCACAGTATGCGTTAATGGCTAAGTGTGTGCAGTGGAGGGTCCGTGGTGAGAACCCACACGCTGCTCCGCCCTCTCCTGCCCGTGCTAAATAAGGCCCGTGCGGTCTAATGAGGGGATTTAATGAAATTCTTGCATTCTTCAGTAGGCCTACTCTGACGTTTCTTCGGAGATCCCCCTCGTAGTCAAACACACAACTGGCGTAGAGTAGCCTATTAACCTCAAAACCTCCTCGTCTCCTAATACATTCCTCATCACACCACACACATTTCACCCAGCGTGGATCGATTCCGACCTTAAAAAGGCAAAACCGCCTCCCCAAGGCCACCTTAATCCATTCTGTGATGGCACGTTGAGCGGCTAATAACGCCTATGCTGAAGGAATTTTGAAGACAAAATAGTGAGCTAGCAATAGAACTCCCTGTCGCATTTATGAGAGGGTTGCTTATCTAACATTATCTCACTTAAATAGCTAGTTAAAGAGCCGAATGTTTAGACATTTTTTAGGCCTATGTGAGTTACATTTTCACACTTAATGGTAAAGATGTTACGCGTGCACCACACAGTGACAGATGTGCGTGCTAACCTTTTCAATTTTTAGGTGAGTGGGACATTTTCCTTCGAGTTTTAGTGAGAAGTCCTTCAGTTCCAGAATGTTTAAGCTCCCCGTCTGTCGGAGTCACGGTGTCCTCTTGCTCATTGATCAATTCTAATTTAGTGTTAATATATGTCCATCGATCAGCTGTCTCCCGAGCCAGGCACGGGTCACAAACAGCATTTGACATACATCCCTACGTCAAAGAGGTGCTAATCCCGGGAATTGGGACTTGCCCTCAGTGTGATGTAGCGCGCTTTAACAAAATCGCAATGTCTCATCAAGCTAAAAACAGCCACTTAAATAATTAAAGTCGTGATTTTATAGACGCACCAGTTGAATAAACTTTACTGAAAGCCAAATAGTAGTGGTGATGAAGATGCATGCCCTGCTCAGATAATAATGATAAATGCAAGGCAGAGGGCAAACGGGGTCAGGAATCTGTCTGGAATTGTGTCCAAACCATGGCAGCGATTTATTTGTGGGATTTTAATGACACTTCTTTTGAGCAAAGTGCGAAGTTTTCTTTTCCTTTGCTTTTTAGATCCCTATCAAACTGGGAGAAGTGTCGGGTCTCATTTCAACCTGCCTCAGAAATCATTTGTTTTGGCCGAACTTACTTTTTCAGCTGAATTCCTGTGATCAAGGAATGTGTGACCTTATGGGACAATTTATCAAACGAAAAATAACCTCCAAAAATGATTCAACCCAGAAATAAGAAAAGACCAGAGGCAAAAGAACGGGAGTGTTATGTCTTAAAAATAGTGTTTTGTTTTTTAAACATGACTTTTTAAAAAGCTAAATAAAAACATTTAGTTAACTTCTCTTTGTTACAGCCTGGTGAGATTTCTGCACAATTCTCCCTCAACTAAACAACCCGGGATGTGGCAGATGGAAAAGGACACTTTTAACATCTACTTGTTTATTCCTCTGCTCTCCCCATATTTACTTCTCCACTGTCAGTCATGTTTTTTTTTCTCATCGCCGTCTTCTTTCTCCCCTGCGGTCTTTTCTCTCTCACACAGGCTGTGTGACGGCGCTGTTGCTGGGAGGGAGATCTGGGGGACCATCTGAAACCAATTAGGGTGGTGCTGCAGCCACCCAGAAACTCGGTGACGGATGGGATTCTTGTATTTATAGCCGAGGTAATTGGCAACACACACACACACACACACACACACACACACACACACACACACACACACACAGAGAGAGAGAGAGAGAGAGAGAGAGAGATAGTCATAAACACTTAGAAATACACACACACACACACACACGCACACACACGCACGCACAAATACAAACACAAACACAAACACAGTAAGGCTTAAGCCTGTGGTGCCTGTCCTGAACTTCTTTAAAAACAGAGTGAAAGTGAGATCGAGTGGGAGCTTCAGAGTGAGGCTTTTCCAGGAGGTGATTCATCTCGCTAGCATGTTACATCACATTTCACTTCCAACACCACCGACTGCAGGATAACAGTCTATCCTCCCTTTCATTGCTGCCATACCTCGGGCTTGTGTGATCATAACTTTGTCAAAGAAACACATCCCCATGACCCCCTTCCTAAGGGATACGTGATAATGGCCCAGAATTGAAAGTGCCTGATGCCATTAATTTTGTCAGAGGGTCGTTGTCTGTCTCTGTGTGTGTGTGTGTGTGTGTGTGTGTGTGTGTGTTTAGGGGTAGGTTGGGGTGGGGGGGGGGGCAGATGGGGTGAGTGGCCCCAGTTCTGCTGCTGTCGTCTAATCACAATAGCTGTTTGCAGCTGATACGGAAGTCAGGGCCTGATGGTAGTAGTACATCTCGGCTATCTGTCCAGGTCTGTCAGTGCGTCAAACCTGCATGTGAAAATATACACAAAGCACATCTGACTCTCATTAGACCTCATAAATGGCTGCCATGTGGTCGACTGATAAATAGGGCAGTCTATTTATTGGAGCACAACAAATTGGCTACAAACACCGACATGGAATCGAAGAACCATAAATACTGGACGCGATGAAAGTTTTAAAATGTGCTGCAGGTATTTTATGAGAGTTCTCGTTTTTTTTCCTTCCCCCCTGTCTTCCTCTTTTCATGTCGTTTTTAAGCTTTCTTCCTCCACCAATGGTTCTGTAAAGGCTGGTCTGTGCTTCTCTCTCTCTCTCTCTCTCTTTCTGTGCTGATGGTCCAGGCTGTGGATATGGACACTGCATAATGAAACTGTAATTCCATCACTAAAGAATCTTTTCAAGTGCTGCGCACCAAAACTCTCAAAGACATGACCAGAAATTCCTGAATGAATCGGCAACAGACAAGCCCTAAACCCCCGTGTAATTACATATTTGGAGTTTATCTGGGTTTATGCGAAAATGCACAAGTTTCCCTTCCCTGGTGGTCTTTAAACACATCCATATGTCTCCAGTGTTTCTATTCGCACTCCTCCCTCTCTGTTCTCTCTCTCTCTCTCTCTCTCTCTCTCTCTCGATCCCAATGTTTTTCTTTTTTTCCCACCATGCCTTCAGAGACATTACCCTCGGCATGAATGGATTAGGTGACTGGAGGGTTTTTTGTTTTTTTCATTGTTAAGTAGTTGTATTGTCAGACGTACACACACATGATTCTGGTGCGTTTGAGGTTTTGAAGCGCAGAAGACGTGGTAGAGTGTGTGGTGGTGGCGAGTCCCAAGTGCTGGGCGGAACAGTTTGCAAACAGAGTAGCCCACAGCACGTCCACATGCTCCGAAGAGGAACACACACTGAAATCTGGGGCGGCCCTTTCTCGTGTGTGGCCCTGTTTTTCCTTTTTTTCTCTTTCTCTCTCTCTCTCTCTCTCTCTCACTCTCTCTCTTTCTCTTTCTTTCTCTCCCCCTCTCGCTTGAGAAAACTGATCTGTTTTAAAACACGTGCTAAATATTACCATATTTACATTTTCCTGTTTCAAAAAGACAGAGAAGGGGGAGTGTGGTCTCTCTCTCTCTCTCTCTTTCTCTCTCACTCTCTCACTTATTCTCCCTTTTTTTCTACTGTGGAAAGGTCTTGAGCCGGGGTTAGGCTTTGTTTGAAACTCTAAACCCCTTTCATGCTTATTTATTTTATGATTCTGAAGGGCACTGTGTTTACACTCAAAGTGCAACATCTGGATTAGATAATTTGTTGGGAATTAACCGGGGCTGGATGCTTATCGACCTCGTCTGATTAAATCTGTTTGATGTTTTCGCTTTTCATTTCACAATGATTTTTTGGTCAGCGTGTCACTCATGAGTCCGCATGATATGTTTACGTTATCCATCTTTGTTGAAAACCAGGTGAGCACAGTGATTAGGTTTTACACCCTTCAATTACACCTTCACCAATGCACTTACAGATACCACACACACACACTCACATGTACACATGCACACTCACACAAACATGCATGCACGCATATTTCACACACACACACACACACACACACACACACACACACACACACACACACACACAGACACACACACACACACACACACACACACACACACACATACATGCACGCACGCATGCACACACACACGCACACACTTATACACACATACACACCCATGCTCACACACACACAACTGAACACACACAAAATGGTCCCCCTTTCTTGCCTGTGGCCTTTGATCTTTAATGAGTTATTTGTAATTAAAGCCGGGACAGACTGTTTTGCTCTCCAGCTGTTTCACAGGCTACTGAGGCAGGCAGCATGGAAGACAAGGGGAAAGAGAAGTCGTCCCCTGATTTAAATACCCCTTCTCTTAATTCATGATTTCATGACTCTAATTAAGCTAAATAAACTTCCACAAACAAAAACAAATCAAAGAACTAAGTACTATCTCCAGATAATTAAAGAGTGCATTGAGCAGTAAGACATTCTACTTAGCTTTTTACAAATAACTCTCTCATAATTACTGTATTTGGATACAGTATGAGAGACATATATATTATAAGTCAGATTACAGGATGTTTTTGTATTCATATAAATGACAAGGAGAATAAAAAACATTCCTACTACTAAGACAAATACCAAAAAAAGAATTCATTTCTTTAATGTTTGTGTTATTTAGCTCATTGTCAAAATGTCAAATTGTCAAAATGTTAGCATTTGCAATGTTAGCATTTTCCTTTACTAATGTCAGTTTTTCATTTCAGTCATGACCGCATTTAGCTGTTATGTAAATTGTGTTGACTGTTGTTTACACCGACACTGTTGACATGACTGTTTGTAGATGACACATCAGGCACACTAGTATTTCTCTCACGCTCGAGTTGAAAATTACAAATCGAGAATCCTGCTGATTTCATCATAAATTCACCCTGAAGACATTATCATTGCAAGTACACTATAACAAAAAAAATACATTATTCACAGTGACATTCCAGGATTATTGTCTCTACTGAAATGGTTAGATTTCTGTCCTCAAATGCAACAATTGGTATTCTTTGTATACCTGCCCTACAAAATATGTAATATTATAGTTTGAGTCTCAGAATTGGGCAAACATTGTTAAGAGAGCAATTTTATGGTTTAAGTTTATCAAGGAAGGAAAAAGTAAGAAAGCTGTCAGTTTTTTTACAGATGTTTTGTGACATCAAAGATGAAATGGCTCATAAAGTATTGTCTATTTACAATTTTCCCCTAAAGGTGGGAAAACTTACATTAAAAACTGATAATGTTTAAATGAAATATCAAACTTCATCAAAGGTTAAATGGAATCCAAACACGATCATGTTTAATGAAAATGAAATTGTGTTGTCAACTTGTCAGGTATAAGATTACTAAAAATTACTTTGATTTACATTATGGAGAAATTAATATGAGTCAGAGCAGAGTGATGATTGTTTGGACCCATTAAGGGGAAGTTCATTTGATTAGCTTCTAATGAAGAATGTGTAACAAAGGCCAAGATTCTTGAAGTGACTAAATAATGGAGAGAGAGAGAGAGAGAGTGAGTCTGTGACCATGTGAATCCTCTTCATTCATCCTGCCTGTCCAGAGGGGATTAGACGTGTTCCTCGCTCTCCTTGAAAGATGAGTGTGTCCCAGTGCGATCCTTCGCTTGCGCTGCTCCCTAGGGGGACCTCCTGTTCCCCACCAAACTCACCCCCCCACCCCCAAACACCCCACCCCACCCTGACTCTAGCACAGTGCCCAGCAGTATCAGTAAGCCTGAGTGAAAGATTATTCTAATGCTGCGGAACAGATGTGCTCCACACCAGATTTGTGTGTGTTTTATTGACTCTAGCCATCTGTTAATACAGTTGCTTGTTCCCCGACTCGTGTTTGTTGATGCAGAGATAGGGGGAAAGTGAAGGCCAGTAGAAACATGCAGGGGGTGAGGAGAGAGACCAAGAGGGGGGGGGTGGTCGAAGGGAGGAGTATGCATGCATGTGTGTGTGTGTGTGTGTGTGTGTGTGTGTGTGTGTGCCTGTTGGTGGGGGGGATTAAGGAGAAGAGGAATGGCGATTCCTCCCTGTATGTCATCCAAGGTTTGTTGCTTACTGTCACTCCTGGAGATGTCCAGATAATGGAAACACTGTGTTGACTGTAGCTATCCTTTGGCGCCATGCTAACGGATTCTCCTGGGTCCGTTTTACCACAGTTTTCCCTGCTATGTCATTGGCTGTAAAATGGACGGTTAATTTGAGCATGACATGGCAGTGATGATTTCACACAAATGACATATCTGCACAAAGGGAACATTTGCTGCATACCAAGATGCTCACTCTCCCTGCATTCCAGGAATTCCGTCATAGACACTGGGATGGTAGCATTACACGCAGTTGCCTTGTTCATGCTGGTGTGTGTGTGTGTGTGTGTGTGTGTGTGTGTGTGTGTGTGTGTGTGTGTATGTGTGTGCATGTGTCTTGTGTGGTTATGTGGTATGTGATATGTGTGTTCATGTGTACCTTTCAGCTGTGTGCTGTGTTATTGTATGTGTGTGTGTGTGTGTGTGTATGTGTATGTGTATGTCTGTGTGTCTGTGCATGTGTGTGTGTGTGTTTGCGTTTGTATGTGAGTGTGTGTGTGTGTGTGTGTGTGTGTGTGTGTGTGTGTGTGTGTGTGTGTGTGTGTGTGTGTGTGTGTGTATGTGTGTGTCTCTTTCTCTGTGTGTATGTGTGTGTGTGTGTGTGTGTGTGTGTGTGTGTATGCGCGTCTGTGTGTCTGTGTGTCTATGTGTAAATGGATATCTCTGACTCTGACCATGTGAAAAGATGATGATTTATTGTAGTTGCAGCCATTCCATGCAACTGGTGGTGTATGAGATGCCTGAGAGCGTTAGTGCCCCCCCCCCCCCCCCCCCGCTCTTTATCTGGACTTCTATTTGCCCATCAGTAATAGTCTGCACAGCCAACCCAAAGTATTATCATGACTCTCAGAACACATATATAAGTGCTATCTGACATTTCAACTTGAAATATATTTTTTCTTGCAATTTTTCTTCTCTCGCTCTGTCAGTGAGAATGTTTATGGGCAGTAGAGAATATCTGTGCACGTGTAACTCACCGTTACTGAGAAAGCTAAAATCTATCGTTGTGTGAACAGGCAAATCTGAGAAACGTACCTTTTAACCTCTGAGGCGCCAGACACCTGATATGAAACCATATGTTGATATTCTCTTTTGTGTGCTTGACTCCATGGGCACAGCATTTAAAGGAGGGGGTCAAGCTCTCATGCAGACATTAGAGAAGTGAAGAGGTGAGAGATGCTTATGTCGATTTCATTGCAGCAATGTTAAAGGGACTATTTGCTCAATTTGTTTATTTCTTCACATTCTGTTGCAATTTTTTGGGGTATTTTTGAATGTTTTAAACTAAAAATCCCTTTAAATCTTGAAATCCACATTTGGATGGGAGGGAGGTCTGGTTAGGGGTACAAAATGAGGAGCAGAAGGTTGAGATTAAGAAGGACCCAGAAGAGGGGGAGTAGAGGAGAGATGAGGAGATCTCGTGTCATGGTCCAGGCAGTGAGCGGGTGGCCATTCCATGAAGTGATGTGTCTTGGCAGGCACAGGTGATCTATGTAACCTCCCCACACCCCATCATCCACACACACACATACGTGCACACTCACACAAACTCACACACACACACACGCACACACACACATTGTATGAATCTGCCGAAGGTGAGGTGGAAGGTTGCCCAGGCAAACAGTGTGTGTGTGTGTGTGTGTGTGTGTGTGTGTGTGTGTGTGTGTGAGAGAGAGAGAGAGAGAGAGAGAGTTTGTGTGAGGCAGTGAGGTGGGTTGTTTTCATAAAGCTGTATAAACTTTTATGAACTGCAAACCGGACCAGCCTCGCTCACACTGGTGACGCCTGCCGCACCTCTTTCTCCCCTCCCTCCCTCCATCCCTCCCTCTATCCCTCTCTCCGTCTCTCTCCCCTCTTCCAGGATCCTGCGCGGCTTTGGCTGCACCTCGCCCTCTCAAGTTGGGCTGGACAGAGAATAGAAGAGAGGAGGAAAGCTCAGGAAAAGAAAGAGTGGAAGAGAGGGAGAGAGGGAGAGGGGGGGAAAAAACAGGGTCCGGACTGTTTGATTGTGCGGGCAGCAGGCTGCGCAAACAGGCCGGGGGATTAAAGTTTCATGAGAGCGGCGGTTTGGGTCGGCCTGGTTGATATCACAGCTGAGGGGGGAGCGCTGGCCCGTGTCTAGGAGGAGGGCCCGAGAGAGAGAGAGAGAGAGAGAGAGAGAGAGAGAGAGAGAGAAAGATGGGAAACACTCCGTTGAAGCACACAGGAAAGAACGCGCCACTCTTTTACATCACTCGCTGAATAAGGGATGAAGTCGCTATTGATCTCGCGCCCCTAATCAATCAGCGGTGGTCATTTTACGTGTCAGGCAATCGCCTGGACGCCGATGCCGCCACCCCCCGTGCCAATGCACGTGTGTCGATGCCATCATGGCTGCAATGCTTCAGCAAAGCTTTGGTGTTGATGTGGTCGGGACATAAATAGCTGCCGTTGCGTTGTCAGCGGCCGGTGCTCTGGTGGTGATTATGCCCTGGCATTGGCACCGGGAATGGGGGGGGGGGGGGGGGGTTGCCTGGTAAGGCTCAGCTATGTGGAGCTTGCGTGGGCACGTGGCATAGACATGCCCCATCAGTGCCATGCTGTCCTCTGATGCGCTCCCAACACATGCTGTGTATGTGTGTGTGTGTGTGTGTGTGTGTGTTGGTCCCTGCAGTTTACCAGATCATATCTTTGTACGTAAATTGAAATGAAATGTGTCTGTGGCTAAACTCCCTTTTATTAGTCATGATGACTTCATTCATGGGGATATATACGATTAGCATTCAAACACAAATGCTCACAAGGAAACGAGTGCCAACAATAATAAATATTAAGCGTTTGCTTTCCATTCACCAGTCTCTGAATCACTGGCCTTGTTTCACAGTAAAGGACTCATCTCACTCTATGGCACTGACTGTGCATTCACAGTGATTGAAAGCATTGGAAATGATGGCTTGTATTACTTTGAGAATCTACAGCAACTGTGGCTGCGTCTGCCTTCACATACTGATGAAGTGTTTGTTGTTTATGCTTCATATTTATATGACTGACATATATCATCCTCGCCACACACATATACAAAGAGAGAGAGAGAGAGAGAGAGTTCTGACACAGACATTCTCTCCACAGATTTTATTGCAGTGAGTGTTTGTGATTTCACTGTGTGAGATCATTGTTTCTATTAATTAGGAGGATATGTTTGTGTAGTTGTTGTTTTGCATATTCTTCTGTGCAGCACAACTTTACAATGAAAGCTTACATTATGAACTCCCTACAAATGCAAACCATACCACAATGTTGGTGGAGCCAAGACTGTATGTGTAACGTTACATCTTATCATGTGATATACTGCAGTAATGCAATAAGATATGATATATAGTGTATATGGCATATGTGGATGAAACATATAGCTATGAAGCCTGTGTGCCATGTGTGGGTCTGTCCCGGTGTTGCGTTGTCTCGCCCCCTGCACTCCTCTTATCTCTCTCTCTCTCTCTCTCTCTCTCTCTCTCTCTCTCTCTGTTTGTCCTCGTGGGTGGGAACAGAGGGAGTACAGAGGGAGTCTGGGCCACTGAGCCCTGGCCACTTGCACCGTGTCCCTCCTGGGTGCCGTGGCAGGACCCCTGGGAAGCCCCTTTAATGGCCTAATTGGCACTTAATTACCTAACAGACCCCCCTTCTGGCTGTGGGGCAGATGACACATGCAGGGGGAAGAGAGGGGTAGAGAGAGAGAGAAAGAGAGAGAGAGTGGAAGAGAGGGAGTATCTGTGTGTTGGAATAGCCTCTTGGGAGGGAGCTTCAGTTTGGATGTGAAGTGTGTGGATATCAGGGTAGGGTTGGCCCACTGTTTCGTTTCCACATTCTCTGGCATGTTCCATGTACGTGTTAGTGCTCATCGCTGCATGTGTTTACACATTTTGCGTGCGCAGTGCGCTTTGCAGACCGTCCGAATAATTCATTTCACGTGGCCGGTGTGGCATGCTTTTTCCTGATTTGTTTAAGTTAAGAGAAAGAGAATTCCGTTACATATGTGCTGGCTTCAGACTCAGACCTCTCTGAGAGCCATCAGAAGCAGAAATGGCTCATCAACATCATAATTTGACATATAGCTGAACCATCAAATATACATCCCTCAACTCACAAAAACATCAACATCTCCCTGTAGACTTGGAGATGCCATTGGATTAGATAAAAGTAACATTTCATGTCTTAAATCTTTAACCCCGTGAGAGATTTTTCTTTACCCAGATTAGCATGAATATGTGGGTGTGTGGGTGTTAACCTTGTGGTGTCAGATATTATTCCTGGTAGCAAGGGGAAAGTAGCTCTGTCTGTTGTTTACAGAAAGCAAATGTTCCTCAGTATGGTGTGTGTGTGTGTATATATGTGTGTGTGTGTGTGTGTGTGTGTGTGTGTGTGTGTGTGTGTGTGTGTGTACAGGCCACAACACACAAATAAACAGACTCTCCTTCACTCTCTCGCTGTCGTTCTGCCACGTGCACTAACGCCGTCACACTCTCTGTTGCGTTTTATCACCCACACACACTCTTTCACACTTAACTGTACAGAGTGCATGTTTGCCCCTTCTCTCTCACACCCCAGTGCACTAGTAGAGATCCCACCCAAGATGTTTGTGTTCGTGTGTCTGTGTGTGTGTGTGTCTGTGTGTGTGTGTGTGTGTGTGTGTGTGTGTGTGTGTGTGTGTGTGTGTCTTTCTCTCTGTGCTGTGTGTGTGTGTCCAGGGTTCTCTGAGGGAGAGAGAGTCCCCCCTGCAGGCAGTGTTTTTGTAGGTGAGGGACGGGCTCACACATGGGCAGCTGTGCTAGGGGCCGGTGGCTTTAATCAAAGCACAAGGGGGCTGGGGGGGGGGGCACGGGGTGAGCAAGTGGAAGCGCCCGCAGAATGGGCTCTGTGATCACTGAGAATGAGGGGACTCCTCAGGGCCTTGGACCCTCGCTCAGCAAGGACTGAACACCTGCTTATCTGCCGGCAACATTCATTTCCTTGCCTAGACCAGAGACTGAGAAATC
Source organism: Alosa sapidissima (assembly GCF_018492685.1). Classification (NCBI taxonomy): domain Eukaryota; kingdom Metazoa; phylum Chordata; class Actinopteri; order Clupeiformes; family Clupeidae; genus Alosa; species Alosa sapidissima. The sequence continues at coordinate 20,882,546 of NC_055968.1, read as the reverse complement.
AAATTTGTTTCATGGAATCAGAGTATGCCTGCCAAGCTTTTTGGTATTAGCAGTTGCATTGGTAGCGTTAGTTACACCTTGGAGGTAGCTTACTGTAGTTGTAGTGGTAGCCGAGACCACACGACTTTATCCCCATCTGTCTGCTTCTACATTTCGCCAAGGCCGCCTCCTTTGGAGCGTTTTAGATCCCTTTATTGAATAAAATACGAGAACAAAGAGAAGCTCAAGATTCCAAATAATTAAATCATATATTTACCCAATTGACTCGGGGCAGCGGCATGTTGATTGTCGACAGATTGAGTTACTCGGAGAACCTGTGGGAAGTCTAACAAAAAGGACACAATCTAACGAAGCGCATGTGTGCGGCAGGACCCAATGAATGGTAGACTGCTGCAACTGCATCGCAGACGGCAGTGTGGGAGACTGGCAACTGCAAGGCACTCTCAGCGGCAATTTTTCATTAACCTCAAAGCATATCTTGGCAATATCAAGTTATGAATTAAACTGTAATTATTTAGCCTACATATTTCTTTAAATTATTTAAACAATGAAACGGATCTATACTTAAAACTAAAACACACACGTTTCTTCTGCATTACGATATAGGCTCACTTTGTTCAATAAAAACACTTTTTAGCTCTACAGTATATCTGAAGAGTCTTTTTGTCAAGATTATCCTTTTTTAAAAATCGAGGATATGCTTTGCACGTATGCGATTTATTTGAAATCTAGACGCTCGTGAACTTTGCCTCCGAAATCATATTTAATAGGCATCGTCTTGAGTAAATATTTTGTAGACTATGATAAGAATGAAAATTAATAATGAATAACATAAATTAATAAATAAAAGCTTTGAAACTCGAGGAAGTCAGATCTTCAAAAGACCCTTAATGCGTTGCCAAGCACAACTTACAAACACGCTCCTGTGAACCCAAGGTTTATTAGCCTTGACGCATAGCGACGGAAAATTAAATTTGACAAAATAAATGACTAACAGAGCGAATGGCGGATGGATTTCAGTCGAACCTATAAAGAGATGTAGGCCTATGAAGAAAGGATAGTGCATTTCATTTTAGTCTCGATGACAAGGTGTAGTAACAACGTGAATGATGGTGATGATGATATTCTTATTTGTATTAATATTATTGTTGTTATAATAATATATAAGAATAATAATAATAATAATGTTATTATTAGCCTACTAGAAATAGGATAGTGGTGGTAGTATTACTACTACTACTACTATTACTACTACTGCTACTATCATCATTATCATATCATCATAATTATTATTAGTAGTAATAATAGTAGAAGTCGTAGTAGTAGCAGTAGTAGTAGTAGTAGTAGTAGAAACAATACAAATAGGCTAATTTGCATCATAACACCATACCAGCATATCATAGGGGGATCACCTGCTAAAAGTAGTGGCGCTCCACGACCCTTGGTTATGTCGTAGCCTACACAGTTATGTTTAGCTACAGTTATGTTATAGGCTACAGTAGGCCTGCACTAATTAATTTAACAGTTGGCTATCTAAATATATTTATTTGCATGTTTGTCAAGCATAATTACCAATGACCTTGAACGTGAACAATGGCCATGAAGCAATATTTGCCTGATACCTGGGGAATTTAATAGGCCTAGGCTACTTAGCCAACAACGTGTTTTTTTATTTGGGGTAGCTTAGCTGCACGTAAAATATAGAATTATTTACAAGATTTCAAACGCAAAACAAGAGTATAGTAGCACAGATTGACAATGTGTTGTGTGAATAATCCATCGCTTGGTGGTATTTGCCAATGAAATGAAGCAGGTTTGAAGCAGGCTATTATTCTGGGAATATTATTCAATAACCTACCAGGCTTCCATGTTTCCTTCGGCGTATATCAAATTTCTAAGGAGATACGTCATATAAAACGGTTAACTCTAAGGCCTATAATTCAGGATTTTTAAAAATATATATATTGTCAAGGTAATTATTCAGAATGCATGTGATGCCTAGGCCCTATCCTCAAGATATTACCCAAACATTGGGCTATCTGACCCTAAAAAACACTGTTCCAAATTAACGCTCAATATGTTTTAGAATAAGATGCTATCTTGATTGTAGGCACAGCGTTGTGTGCGCTAAAGACTCCATTCATCAGATACACATGTGGGAAGTAGGTGTTATGACGTACACAACAGTTGTTGGAAACACATGATAACATCTTGTTTTCACCAGACATGCCTATCGATCTTGATCTATCTATCTGATAACTGAAACATAAGAATAACATTCCTTAAAATACATGGCTAGATATGGGCATAATGTTTATCTACTGGCTGAGGACTGCCATTCCTAGTTAGTGATTGCTGATGCTGAACTGTTGTATTTGCGGACATAGGCAAAATAGAAAATGAAATGTAATGAAATATAATACAATTTTAATGACGTGAGTCAGGATGAAGATGGCAAGCAAGTTAAAATAGCATACCAAACTTGATAAGTCTATTGTTCTTTTTTATTGTTATGAATGTTTGTAAGTGTAACTGAAGAGATAGTGTACAATACGGGCCAGTCAGTTGCTTAAAGACTTTTATCATTTAGATTTAATTTACGTCATTTGAATGTTTTTAATGACTAGGTATTTTAAAACTTATTTTGGCTCGTTTCGGCAGAACTGTTGACTTGAAACTCAATAAACATCAAGGCTGCAGAAACCCCCTCTTTGAGTCACGTTATAACGGGGAGCGCTCGCTCTTGTGGCTTTTCCACGCCTTTACTGAATCATGAACACCGCCGCGGAGCGTGAACATGCCCCAAAGTGATTGTATGCCGGGGGAACCCACAAAGGGAACATATGTTTCAACTTTGGTGCTGAAGCGGTTTTGACACGGAGAGTTGCATCGGATAGGCCTCCGCCATAGTGTAGAATCTGTCTCCGGCACCCTCATCCCCATAGTCTATGATGTCATGTGATTGAATCATTTTAGAGGATGACATTTCAATACGAGGAAGGAAGCACATAATTAAAATAAAATTAAGTGGAATTAAATAAATCCGTAAAGCGCCTGTAGTTTATATCCACAAACCTCAGTTTGAAGTATGGGCTATATCCTATTTAAATTTACAACACGCTTTATATTTTTTGAAATTCGTTCCACAACAGCAAGAACGTAAAATTAACCCCCTGAATTAAAAGGGAAGTCGTGTGAGAGACTTGGAGTCTCATTGAGGATGAGAGAAAGTTTGGCAGTTGACGTTAGGCTACTTCCAGAGACATTTAATAGACTATCTGTTATTTATTTTACAGGCATTCACCTTCATTACTGCAATTTCGTTAGCTCATTGCTTGCCAAGTTGAGACGGAAAATAGCATACTATGTTCAATTGCTTAAAATAAATGTAGGCCATGCAGTCCAAATGTACGGAAATCTCAAATACATTTTACGACCATGTTGACAGTTTCAAGAGGCCTACACCTGTCTTCAGTGTAATGTATTTTTAATGACAATAATTTCTTATGTGCCCAGTGTCTAAACGGCAACATCGCTGTAGATCGTGCTAATTTACACCTCATCGACATATTTGCGACGGAGATGCGCTCATTCGTTGGGCCAATGCTAGTGCTTTCAATTATGCAGTCGTCTGCAAGCCACACATTAGTGAAAAAGTAAGAATCAGAGAATAGCATGTGTGTTTCCAAACAAACTAAATGAAAAGCTGGTTGTGTTTTGTGCAGTGGGTGATTGGACCCTCCGTGTGGTCGAACTTTCTCTTTTTGGAATGACCTCTCGTTTCAGAGCCGGAGTGCGAGGCACAAAGGGAAGCAGATGGGCGGCAGTCTTCTTTTGCTCCCTTTCTTCATCACCATCAGAGACCACAGTGAGACACAACACAGACTGAACGCCGACACACATTCTAATGGTGGTTTCTGAAGAGCTTTGCTTTGACCGCGATTATCGCCTTAAACTCAGTTAAGTCAATTAGACATTTTTGTGTTCACTGACACCCATTCAAAAGGACAACCTGGAGATTACGACGAAAGGAACAATTCAAAGTTGATTGAAGTTGATAAATACGTAGGCTATATTTTTACATGTCTTGCTGTGGGCCTACATTAAACTGTTGATACAAATGCTTAAGTTGTTATGCCCCCGTTTGGAGCTGTAGCTATCCCTCTACAAGTGCATGAAGTCCAACATTGCGAAAAAAAAACCCGTCAGTCGTCAATAATTGTAGCCTGTATTGAATTGCGAGTGATGTAAGCTAGTCTATTCTCTCTCTCTCTCTCTCTCTCTCTCTCTCTCTCTCTCTCTCTCTCTCTCTCTCTCTCTCTTCCTCTGTTCACTTTCATGTGAAACAGCAGGAGGAGCGCAGCCCCATTTAGATCTCCTTGCCTTTAAAGAATAAACGGCGCGGCTCATGTTTGTGCCACCAACCCACCCAGCACAGTGAAGATGTGGAAGCAGCAGAAGTGTATTTGGTATGAATAGATCCGTGTTTCAACAAAGCCGCCAAGCTGCAGGGCTCTTCGCCTGTGTTTGGAAGGCACTGGTTCGTGTGATGAGACCGAGGGGACCTGGGCTGGGGGCTCCTAGTGCATTAGGCGGTAATAGGTTTGGGATGACCTAAACGATTTGTTGACTGGGACAATAAATCTGTTGTGTGTTTCTTGGCATGCCGAGGGGGGGATTACAAGTTGTCGCACAAAGGAATGCAAATTGCAAGCCAAACTCTCAGAGAGGCCTTTGGATGAGGGCTGCCATTCGGAGTGTTTGAGCAGATCCGCGGTTTCTTCTGCTTTATTTTATGTTTTTCTATTAGTCCTAATAACTGTGAAGGGCCTGTGAGTAGCCACTGTATTCATCTCAAATCAATGGATTACCCACACCAAGGCCTATAGACCTCCCCATTTGCATTCCATTGAAATATTGACGCTGAGCGGTGACCAGGATTACAATGTCGTTCAATGGTGTTAAGACCTTCTCTAAATGAAATCAGTCTCTGAGTCATTTGGAATTTTAAGAGTTTCTTCATTCCCCAAATCCTCCTTGAATTATTACCATAGGCTAGTGATTTTACAACGACACAAATTTGACACCCATTTAGTAAACCTACACACATTTTCCAAATATTGTACAAAAGAAACAATTTATTGGTAGGCTTATGTAGATCTCTATGTCAGGTGACTCTCCTATAGGCTTACATTGGAAGGAAGTGAAACAATCATTAGATCACAATTTATTATTGTAGCCTATTCGTGAGAACATGGTGGCATAGCGTAATATACTGTATGTTTTTCGTAGCGAGCCAATTGAATTAACTGAACGATGTAGGCCTATGGTTCGTAGGCTACACGCACTCGCAAGACATAGGCTATCCCTATTTGTAACTTAAATTAAGGTTTGAACCACTGCATTAGTTAAAAGAATGAGAACCTCACTGATATGGTCCAAAATTACGGCAGTATGACAGTTTTATGAAGAAAAAAAATAAACCATAGGCTACTCTTTATAGGCCTATATATCAAAATGTCAGCGTAAATGTTTTTACATATACATTTCATTTGCATAAGCACTGAGTCATTTAATTGTATAGATGGCAATATAACCCCCCGTGTAATACCAGTGCGATGACGTAGACTGAGTAAATCTATATTCAATACTCCCTCCTAGCGACGGACAAAATAAAGTGCAGTTATGACCGGTTCTGATTTCCGAATCATTTTGTTGGCCCTGTTCTCAAGAAATAGCCCAAGTCTCACCATCACCTCCAACCATAGAACTAAGTTACCGTCATCAACACAATATGTTATTTCAGAAATACATTTCCGCTGCTTTCTTTTAAGGTTGGACCCACCCATCCATTCGCTATGCCAAGTGAAATAGGTTTTCTTTTCTTTATTGATTTGGGGCATTTGGCATTGCGCCAAGTTCCTGTCAAATACCAACGATTCGAAGCACACAAAAGAAAACCGCAGAACGCTAGAGATAGCGCCGGTCTATATCAACTCTGACGCGAGTTGTGTGCCATGGGGGCCTCGTTATTAAATGTCGGCGTTTAACACAATCACTTCCTCTCCACTCTGACACTTAAGAGCTGTTGTTTTCGTTGATTTTATTTTATTTCCCTTCCCCACCGTTAAACAATTATGTCAGGCAAATTGGCCCCTAACTTTCTGGAATATTCCATCAACGGCAGAAATGATTTCTTTTGCGCGTGTTTATTGTCAGCATAGATACGCACCCCCCCCCCCCCCCTCCCCCATAGCCTACTGAGTTAAAATCACTAGTGTATAAGTTGCAACTAAGTCATTTTTAAATGATTTTCTCACTACCACCACCATCACACACACATAGATTCTTACACAGCCCTTAAACAGCTGGGTGTAAGGATGTCTTTTGCATTTCGCTGAGCCTGGAAATCTGAAAAGTGCTGCCACTGTCAGTGTTATCACATGAATAATATCCTCCCTTGTGACAGACCTTGCTAAACTTCATCCACAGTTTTAATTAAAGAACAACAACATTTGTTTAGAGCCCTTTCCTACACACCCTCCTACAGCCTCCATGCACGGGAGAGGTACATATGCCTGACCTCTCTCCCTCTCTCCTCTCTCTCTCTCTCTCCCTCCCTCTTTGTCTCTCCCTCTCTACTTCTCTTGTTCTCTCCACCTCTCCACGCTTTTCTTTCTGCGTTGCTTTAACTTAACTTGCTGGTTGTAAAAGGATGTATCACATGAGGGAGTTACGATGATGTTTTACAACACCCTGCGCAGAAAGAGAGGAGCCATAATTGCGGCCCCCATAACTTTTTAACAGACTGTGTGTGTGTGTGTGTGTGTGTGTGTGTGTATGTGTGTGTGTGTGTGTGTGTGTGTGTGCGTGTGTGTGTGCAAAGGGGGGTTGCATAATGCTAGGGGCCATTATTCTCAGATGCACATAAAAAAACACCATGTGTGTCTTGATGTCACACATAAAGTCAACACTCAGACTCTTGTGGTAAATCATGCATAGGTAAATCTTGATTGAGAGCTGTTGTGTAGGGATTGGTTCCCTGATGAAGTCTCTGTGATGTGATAGCCGACGAGAGGGACAAAAGGCATTGCTTCCTCGCTGTCAATCAGTGTGAACACGGCAGTTAGCCACCATATTTAAAACGTCTCCTCTGATGGAATAAAAAAAAAATTCAATGGAGCCACTCGTACTGTAGACCTCCTCGTTGACACTTGGCTGCTCCACAGACCAAGGAGCAACGCTGAGAGGCAGCACCGGCCGGATCCATTTAATAAATACAATTATGGAATCGAACAAAGGCTCCAATATCCATTTCTAAGGAGCGCGCCGAGTACTCAGCCCCACCAACCCCTAACATACAGTAGGTCGCCTCGGTAACCCCATCAGTAGCATGCAGATCAGACCAACAGCTCTTGTTGCACCCCCCCCCCCCCACCTCAAACCCCCTGCAATTCTGGGGGCCCCTGATCATTCTCACTTTTGTTCATCGAGAGGCAGGTGGGAGTTTGCAACGTGCTCCACAACCATCCGCTGGAGATTTCCAACCGTCCCTCTCTCACTCACTCACTCATTTTTTTTGCCTCCCTCATCTCTGAAATGATCAATTTGGCTCCTTTTCTCTCTCTCTCTCTCTCTCTCTCTCTCTCTCTCTCTCTCTCTCTCTCTCTCTGTGCCACTTAGGGCCAGGCTGAATCCCATAAAAATGCTCACTTACAGTAGAGCGGGCCGAGCTGGGGAGAGGTCAGTGTTATCTAAACACTGCCATTGGGGCTATTTGGTATAGCACCCTCCATCTGGGAGGAAACCGGAGAAATCAGACCATCACTTCAATCAGCCACACAAGCACAGACACAGACACGCACCAGCGCCGACACAAGCACAAGCACAAGCTGTGGCCGTACAATGAATTTATAATGCCGGGCACATCAAACTGAGAGAGGGAGAGAGAGAGGGTGTGTATGTGTGTGTGTGTGTGTGTGTGTGTATGAGAGAGAGAGAGAAAGAGAGAGAGAGAGATCAAGAGTTAAGTTATCGGTGTCACTGGCCGCTATTTTGCTTGTGTTGTTGTTTGTTTACAGATGGAAACAAACAAGTGATTGTTGAAGGTGAGAATATGGAGTGGGAGAGTGTTCCGTGGTAAACAGTGACCTGTTGTTTATGTGTGCCTGCTTGTGTCTGTGTTTGTGTGTGTGTGTGTGTGTGTGTGTCTATGTTTGTGTGTGTGCGTACGTGCTGCAAAACAGATTTCCTACTTGAATGAGTGTACTTCTCTGGCCCTGAGCATATTGAAAGTGTTTGTGCCTGCCTGAGCACATGTGCGAGTGTTTAGCTGAATGTCTATACTAAAGCATGTGCTTGTTTGAGCACATTAGTATATAGTAAACAATTACAATGATCAAGCAGTTACACACACCTGTACTTGTATATCTGTGGACTGTTTATATTTACACGACTGTGCTTTATGTGTGTCTGTGTTTGTGTATGTGTTTGTGAGTACTTGTACGTGTGTGGTTGGGATTGTATATGTGTATATCTAAGCATTGTGCTATTTTAGAAGTGTTCACACAAGAGGATTTTTGTTTATATCTATGCTGCAGAGTGCCTCTGGCTTACTTTCCCGGTTAAAGGTTCCCCTTGCAAACGATGCACAGAGGGCTTATTTACCCAGTGTCCCAGGGTTCTGTTCATCATCCAGGCAGGGCCAGACCCGGTTTCCTGGCTGTTTGTCTGTCTAGCTGGCTGTTTGGGTCTTCTGTCCCAGGTCTGCTCCAGGCCTCCCCACTCTCCTCCTCTCCTCCTCTCCTCCTCTCCCCTCTCCCTCCCTCCCTCTCCTTTCCCCTTGGCACTGCCCTTTGACCACATTAACTTCTTTATTATTATGGCTGCATCTCTCATGCAGGGCTCTTATCATCACCAATCAAACATCCAAAGAGCGGATAGCAAGGCTGGGGCAGGGGGTGGGGGGTTGGCTGGGTTACTCATAAAAGACAACTGAATAGGCAAAAGACAGAGGGAGGACAAATGAGGCCATGAGGTTTGGGTTTGTGACTCAGTGGTGTGTGTGTGTGTGTGTGTGCTTGCGTGCGCGTGTGTGTGTTTTCGTGCGTATGTTTATGCGTGTGTACATATGTATGTGTTTTTGCGGCAAGGGTGAACCAAGACGGCAGGAAATCTTGGATCAAGATGAAATGCTGCATTTTACAGTGAGAGTAAATAAAGCGAAGAAAACAAAGTAACGCATGAAAAGCAACGAAAAAAAAAAACTAGATAAAGAGAGACGTCCGGGTGAGACATCTGGGTGTTGTGACTAAGAGGAAATCATTGTGACGGTGCATGAGATGTTGAACAAGACTTCCAGACAGGATTAGCCATGGTTGTTTGGGCCTCTGTGGAGAGTCCAGGCTGTGAAGGTGGGAGTCGGGGAACAAGGGCCCTGGGTAAACACGCTGGTTTACGAGACAGCTTAGCAATCACCAGTTACCTTGACTGTCCTGATTTTAAGAGCTGCCTGGCCTTGGAGTTACCTTGATACTCCGAAGAGGAAGCTGATAAACAGCTTAACGTAATGGAGGTGTGGCCAAGTGCCTCGGCGTGGTCTGGTCCGACAAGAATGTGACATGGCGGTGTCCTTGTCCTTGTCTTCCTTTGTGTGTGTGTGTGTGTCTATTTGTCTGTCTTGCATCTCAACATGGTGTCCCCTCTCCCCATTCTCCCTGGTGCTGCTAAAGCTTTTCCGTCTGCCCTCATTTAAACCCATAAACGGCCAAAGTTAAACATTACCACCATCGCGCTGTTCCTGCATCATTGCACTCGGTAGTATCCTATGTCATCATCTCGTCTGGATGTGAGATACAATTCAGGTGTGTTTAGAGGAAGTATGTGTGTGTGTGTGTGTGTGTGTAGGTGTGTAGGGGGATGGTGCTGGTGGTGGTGGTGGAGTGGGTTGCCAAGGGTGAATCGTGATTTAATTTGTTGGCACTGGGATGCACTTAAAATTCTCACCCTGAGCTCTGACCTTAAAGTTTGTGTGTGCACATGCATGTATTCATGTGTGTGTGTGTGTGTGTGTGTGTGTGTGTGTGTGTGTGTATTTGTGTGCTTCAGCACGGTGTATCTGCCTGTTTGTTCAGTAGGGTGTTTAGCCCCAGTTAGCTGAGCAGACAGCCCTCCCAAACGGACAACACACACACCACACACACACACACACACACACACACACACACACACACACACACACACACACACACACACACACACACACACACACACACACAAATACACACACACAGACACACTATATGTCCTATTAGCAGTGTTTGAGCTGGTCTGATCTGGGCCCATTTGACCTCCACCTTCTCCCTGACCTCCAGCTCTCTCCCAAGAGGCATGATGGCAAGAAGGCTAAGGTGTGTGTGTGTGTGTGTGTGTGTGTGTGTGTGTGTGTGTGTGTGTGTGTGTGTACAGTATATGCGTGTTTGTATATGTGTGTTTGTGTGTCTTCGGGGGAAGAAGCTGTCTGACTTAGTGCAAACACTGATGGTCACACACACACACACACACACACACACACACACACACCGCCCCTCCTTGGTTCCCCCTGTCTGTGCTCTCATCTTCTTTTTCTCCTTCACAGGTCCACTGTGAATAAAACCAGAGACCCATCACAAGGCAGCATGCATATGACGCGCCAACTGTCCAAATGTGGCAGCCATTTCGGTGAGGGCCTCTCAACATTTGTATATTTTGTGTAAATATGACCACTCAAAGTGCCTTTGGAAACAGCCATGGAGCCCATATTTTGAACGACGCTGCCACCCCAAGCTATCTTCCTATTGAAGTAAATGTTTTTACGACAGGGGAACGAGTGTGTGGTTGAGAAGAGGAGGCAGAGAGAGGGAGGAAGAGCGGGATGAGCAGATGAGCTAGGATGAATGAGAGAGAGAGAGAAAGAGAAAAAGAGGGAGAGAGAGAGGAAAGGTAAGAGCACAGTGTTTCACAGGTTTTTGCGACGTTGCACCGCTTTATAATTCAGAACAAGGGGCACTTCACATGCGAAATGGCTTCTCTTTGATATCGACAGCAGCTTGAGAGAGAGTGCACTCAAAAACAGACGCCAGCAAATTTATTCTTGGGTGAAAAAAGAGAGATACAGAGAGAGTGTGAGAGAGAGAGAGAGAGAGAAACAGAGAGAAACAGAGAGGGAAAGAGGGGAGAAAAAATAGTTGTGTACTCCTGTGGCCGCGCATGCGAAGAGCCAAAAGCTTTGATGCTCCAGCGGTGACACTCCACGCCGTAATGAAATATGGTAATTACACACACATGAAAGCGCTCCACAGAGACACAGAGAGCCAGATAGATCAGGGAGGGCAGCGACACACACAAAAAAAGAAAGCCCCGAAAAAAACAAATATGACTTTCTCCAAAGATACCCACTGTCATTAATTGTCCTTTTTATAAACATACATTTGATTCTATCGGCAACTACAAAGCCCCCCCAGCAACATCATTTGACCCAAAAAGGCTTTGGGGTAAAAGGTTTACTGATTAACAGCAATGCATTGTTCACTCCCAACAATCACAACACTAAAGAACATAAATCAGGTGGATTGCATCGGCTGTGAACCCATTAAAAAGAGAACCGGGTTTTTTTTATGTTTTCTTTCATTGGCCCTATGGACAATGTGCAGTTTGTTTTTGCATAACGCACTAATAGCAAAGGTTAAGATCGGATAAAGATAGGGAGAGTTCATCCAGTAATGTGGAGGAAAAGACACATAAACTGTGTGTGGCCGCCCTTAGAGAAACATGACCAGAGAGGCGGAGGCCAAAAAGGAGCGCAGAAATCAGATCTACATCTGAACAAAAGCATCAGACCGTTGGGCCATGTTTTAAACATGCAGTACATTTGAAAGCGCATGTATATTTTGACCGCTGAGGACAGTCTTTTCTTTCCTGACCTTCAGAGGGACTGTGAGGATGTCCCTAAATTTTCAGCATTTCTCTGTGTCAAAGTGCCGTCCTTATGGCATCTGAAGGTCCCAGCTAGACAAACAAGGCATTAAGTGCTTTTGTTTTATGTTAAATCCCCTTTACCAGAGGTGATTCTTTAACAACTTCCTCATCTTCCCTCAAGTAAGGTCAGCTTGTCTGGCCAATTCGGGCCCGGGTGACCTTCGTGAGCCTTAACCTTGGAGTCCTCCTGCCTCCCCGTTGATGGAAGAGGTGTGTGTGTGTTTGGGGTGGGGGGTATTTGGTGTTCGTTGGGGGTGCCGAAGGTGTCTGTGTGTGTGTGTGAGCAAAGCAAGGCTGTGGCTTATATTATGCCTTAACATGACTGGCAAATCCGGCACGGTTAAACAAACTTAACCTTCATTTGTGAAACAGTGCAAATCAAAGGGCACAAAATGACTTGGCCAAGTAATTACCACCTGGGGAAAGCAACAGGGGAAGGAAAGGGGCGAGAGGGGAGCCCGAGGGGAGGCGGGGGGGGGGGGGGGGTCGAGTCCACTGAAAGAGACCCGAGCGAGCAAGCGGGTGAGTGAGAGAGGAAAGAGAGAGAGAGGGAGAGAGAGGGAGAGAGAGAGAGAGTAAAAATGACAGAATGGGAATCATTTAAGGAGAAGAGGGCATTTTTAATGAGTTTGCCCAGAAATTGATTTTCCTGTGTAATCTTTTATTTATATGCAGCTGCCGCTCCCTTCCTTGGCACTGTGGGGTCAGTCCACGCTGAACTCTGTCAGGACCCCCACTCGGTCAAACAACAGCCCAAAGCCCAGGGAAAATGGTATTTTAGCAAAAGCAAACATTGTCCTGTCTTGGCTTAAGGGGCGAAATAGCTGTTTATTTTAAAACTTGTTCCCCTCTGCTAAGCATGAAAGTGTGGCCAGGGGAAGTGGGAGAGGGAAAAGTTCAAAATTTCAATTTTTCTTATTTTCTTATTTTTTTTCCCCTTTCCCTTCTCTTTCTTGTTCCTGTTATTAACTCTTTGTTTGAAGAATGGGATTTCATTTGTAATTAACATAGATGTAAATGTAACGTATTTCAAGTTTATTTTTGAAGAGGATTTAAAAATAATAATAATTCTCTTAAACTAGATTTGTGAAGTATTTAGACTGGGGTATTGTATAATGGATTGACTTGTGTGTTCAATTCTCCAAATGTATGCTGGTGTGCAGCAGTGAAATGAAAAATGTGAAATGCTGCATTTTTATAAAAATCGATAAAATGTTGGCTGGCTATACTTCATAGGCTATATTTACCATTAATAATTGACTAGGCAGCAGTATTACCCACTGGTATTATCATATCAGCAATAAAATAATCATGACTGTAATATCTTTGTAATCTCTTCTTAACTATATCTAGACGATTTAGATTATTAGAAAGATTAGATAATAATAGATTGAAAAACAAAAAGCAATGAAATTAGAATATAGACCTATTGAAACATATTGAATATTGAAAGTGGAATATACAACTTAAAAAAAAAACAATTACATTTTTCACTGTTCTGTTTTTGAAAATAAAGGTATTTCATAAGCGTTAACTGTCTTTGGTAGGATATGTTTTGAAAAAATTGTAAATGTTGGGAACACGTTTGACATTTCAGTTTTCCTGTAGGCCACAACTGCCATCTGGTGGTGGAGATGGTGAAATGTGTCAGTAGCCTCTTGATATTGTGGATTTCATCAAGCCGTTTTGTTTTTAAATGCACTGTTGTAAAATGCTCCTATATCACCAAGGTAAGAAATTCAAAATCTTAATCAATCTTAAGAATAATGGTAACTCAATTTAGCATGTGGCCACTAGAACATTTCACATCAAATTCACAAGCAAGCATTGAAACAGTCCAAGAATAATGGCCTATGGCTATCTATTCATGAGAGGTTAGATGAGACAAGACCATCTTTGCTGGCTACTAACCTCTTGTAAGTTACTCCTTTAGCCTAATTCTTTATGGCAAGTTTGAAAAAATATGTATATGTATTGCTCTTAAATACCCACAGATGGCGCTATTATCATGCAGTTCAGTGGTTCTCAACAGAGGGCCATGAGGGGCCTCAGGAAGCCGCAAGTGGGGGACTTGAGACGATAGGGAATTATCAATCAAAATACACAAACATTTACATGAAAAGTCTTTTATCTATACACACAAAACTGATTTCTAATTAGATGAGAATGAGTCATGAAACATGTGGCATTTAAATTTTGTCTTTTAATCGTGGAACGGAACCTATCCACTTTCAAACTGACAAACATGGAAGCATTGACAAATGAGGCCATCTGAGGCCCATTAGAATGACTTCAATCACAAAACCCTAAAACCAACGTAATTATTCAACTAACTATAAACATGAATAATACAGAGAAGTTAATATCATACAACAATGCCCATTTCTACTATGGGAATGTGAACATGGATTTTTAATAATTACTAGACCGGAAAAGGGGAATAGGTTTGACTAACTGCATTGGACTTCCAAGTGTGTACTCGTGGAGTCATAATGATCACTGGCAGACCGATTACGACGTCTCCTGTGGAAGGCCGTGGCCTGGATATTTCTTTTTGCAGGCTTGGAGGTAAGGATGAGAATTACTAATACAGTTAATCGAAAGAACAAGTCAAAATAGCATGTTACAGGTGAAATGTCATAGACGCATGTAGGCTATAATAGGCCTACATGTATTATCAACAGGATGACAACATTACTTAAAGACAGACACAATGGCTATTCAATACTTTATTTTTTTCAATATTTGACAAAGACATGAAAATATACTCTTTAAGAAATAATAAATATACAATACTCCTTTATGAACAAAATGCACAATTTACAAAATAGGTTGACTCTGTTTTTCTCTTCCTATGTCTATTATACATTACATTGGTGACTTACTGTAATAATTATATCATCAGAAATGTTATTGATATTAGTGTTGCTATTTTTTTAACAGTTCAACATTCAGACTTAACTTGTGTTGGTGTTGTAGTTCATGAATTATATCCTACATTCAACAGATATACCCATCATAAAATAACACCACTTTTCGAGGTCTTTCAAAATTATCCACAATTTATGTCGTGCTTCTGCAACTCTTCTTGAGAACACTGATGGGTCTCCTCTTTTTGTTTTTCGAACATAGCTTTTATAATAAACCCAGAGGAACCAAACGAGATGCTCCATCTTGAGGATCGAACCCAACACCATCTTCACTGTCTGAGGAGGCCACCAGTGGTGATGCTTGGTTAGACAGTCTGTATATGTGTGAGAGAGAAGAGAGAGAGAGAGAGTGTGTGTGTGTGTGTGTGTGTGTGTGTGTGTGTGAAGGGGGGGGGGGGGGGTCATAGATCACCCTCTGTTGGTCAGGAGGTGAAGAGGAGGTATGAGATGAGGCCTGCCAGGAAGCAGGTGAGTGCCTTGGGGAGGGCGTGGGGGGCCTCCCCAGTGCTGTGGGGGCTGTGGTGGGACGGGGTGCGGCTGGAGGGCTGGGCCCTGATGTGCGGCGATGTCCTCCTCTGCTGCTTCGGGTGGGTTAAGGGCGGCGCCACCGTCACATAGCCGTTGGTTATTCTGATGCTGGGCGGAGGAGTAGTGCTGTAGTGACAAAAGAACATCATTAAAAAGCTGCAGATGTAAGTGATAGAACACAGCCTAATGGAAAAAATGATAGAACACAGCTTTATGAGAACATTATAGAACAGTCTTATGAGAACATTTTAGAACAGTCTTATGAGAACATTTTAGAGCACATATGAGAAAATAAAAGATGGAGATGAGCAGAGACTTTAATTTCGGAGTTAGTTAGGGACAGGTCACTGAATACACAGAGAGATAGAAATGTACACTATACAGATATAAATATCTATATCTATATCTATATATGAAGAGCTCTTTTCGAAAACGCTATATCTGAAAATTTTAATGAATTTTCATAATTTAGTTTTTTTAATTTTGTAATTTCAGTGGAACTGTAATTGGGTTATTGTTACTCAAACAAAACAACACAACTGCACTTTTATTGATAGACCTATTACCTAAAATACACAATTAAATAATATGACTTATTAATGTTTTCAAAAATGGATTTATAGCGTTTTGGAAAAGAGCTCTTCATCTATATATATATATATATATATATATAATAGTGCTTGTGTGTGTGTGTGCTCTCACCTGTCTCCCATGCGCACCCACAAGTCACTGAACAGGCGCTTGCGTCCATGAGATCGGTGGTTCTTGCACGGCCGCTTGTGCCGACCGAACTCCTCCAGCTGGCTCAGGCTGTCCGGCAGCAGCATGTGGGTCAGCTCGTCCCCCGGTTCTGGGGGTTCCAGCTCCCACTCGCCCGTCTCTGCCTCTCCCTCTTCCTCTTCCTCTCCCTCCACCTCCTCATCGCTCCCCAAGTTGGGCTCCGGAATGGTGTCTTCCAGCGGCGGCGATGGCGGTGTCCAAGCACTCCAGCTCCTGTGAGAGAGAAAAGGCGCAGCAGCGGCGGTCAAGACAACGAGCTCTAATCGAATAGTTTCGGAAACCCACTGAGCGAGCTCGACCCTATTAGCATGTGGGTGGAAAAGCTATAAATGTGTGGTTATGTCATTAGGCCTCGTAAACATGTGGTGCATCAGTTTGTGGCTTGTATGTTGGACATCTTACAAGCCAGCCAGACCTCACGGTCTGGAGGTCCAGTGTCTTACGGGCGCACCGGGGTCGTAACACAAGGTACTGGCCTGGATCCGATGAGGGTTATTGGAGGGCTGTTATCAGAGGCAGTGACAGCATAGCACTGCCTGTTAGCAGGAGCAGCACGTTGTCCTCCTGCAGACTTGTGCAACACAGGCAGGCAGCTGAGGTGTTGGAGTGGATGGATGTGAGGATGTGTGTGTATACTCTGGCTTAACACACACACGTGTGTGTGTGTGTGTGTGTGTGTGTGTGTGTGTGTGTGTGTGTGTGTGTGTGGTATGTGGATTAATATGCCATGACTCCCATGGCCACCCTCAGGCATATTCTACCTGCCTGGATTAGTGTGTGTGAGTGTGTGTGTGTGTGTGTGTGTGGGGTGGAGTGTGGAGGCGGAGCTGAACATCAATAGCAGGGCGCCCGGTCGTGTGAGCTTGTAAAAGAGTTTTATGGAGTACCAGATTCTGCCACAAGCCACAGGGGAGTCTCCCTGGACTACCCAGAGTGACACAGGCCTCTACCACATCACATCCTGCACAGGCTCAGTCCCAGAGACATGTCTCTTTTTTTTTTTTTAAGTATATTTTTTGGGCTTTTTATGCCTTTAATTAGATAGGATAGTGAAGATTGACAGGAAGTGAGTGGGAGAGAGAGTCGGGGTGGGATCCGGAAAGGACCAAGGGGTGGGAATCGAACCCAGGTCGCCGGCGTACGGTGCAGGTGCCCCAGCCAGTCGCGCCACTGCTGGAGACCCCAGAGACATCGCTACGGCCCACTCCCAATCTCTCCCCTTATCCACTCACACACTTTGATGCGCGTTACCGCAAACTTTATGAGGGCTTAGGGCTATCCCACTGCGAAATTGTTGAGTGTTTGAGGGCTCGCCTGCACCCTTTCTGTGCTCTTTCCAGAAGTCGGCATCTATGGACACTTTCCTCCAGGGAATTACATACAATTCATAGCATTGTGACGTGAAACACAGGAATACCCAAAGGGAGGCTGAAAGCTTGAAAAAACATCAGTAAACAACTGCCATAAAACGGAAACGGAAATGTGTTTGCAATGTTTTTTGTGTCGTCAGTTTAATGATAGTCGCAGGTGCTGTCCCATTCCTGTTTCGCAATCTTGATCACTTACCACGGATGTCGGTTACGTGTGTGAGGGTTCAGGGCTTAGACCTTAGCCTACCTCTCTTCCTTCTCCCTCTCTCCTCTATCTCTCCCTTTCTCTCTCCCTCTCTTTCCATCTCACTCTCAATCTCTCCAAAACAATGAGCTTTATAAGCATGGCAAATAATTTGGTTTGCATTGTCAAAGCATACAACAAACCGACTTCATCAACATATTATAGTTCAAGCAACAAATCTTCTACAGTCCAGTATAGCATTGTGGGTGGATTCCCTCTCTCACTCGGTTCTCTCTCATCGTGTATGCACTACATTGGCATAACTGACTGCAGCACTAAAGTGAAAGTATTGAAATGGTTGAAAAACAAATATGTTATGTTATATGTGAATATGAATGAATTAAAAATACAAAGTTTACACTAAGGTTTTAAAGTAAGTCTTTCTCTCTCTGTCTGTCTCTCTCTCTCTCTCTCTCTCTCTCTCTGATATAGGTGGTGGTTCAGCATTAGGGTCCAGGCTGGGCCACAGAGAGCCCCTTTGTAAGCACCGCTTTGCCCCCCGATCGCTGTACACCCAGGAGGTGTTCCATTAAAAAGAGGCCCCAGACCACCGCATACACACACACACACACACACACACACACGCACACACACGCACACACACGCACACACACGCACACACACGCACACACGCGCGTACGTACGTAGCCCCAACCTCCCATAAGGTGTGTCTCCATGTCATGCTGCCCACGCTAGCACCACACTTATTAGCCTGACTGTGGGTGGTGTGTCTATAGCTTCCATGCCTCTCCCTCTCTCTCTTAAACACTTTCTCTCTCTCTCTCTCTCCCTCCCTCTCTCTCTGCGTTTTCAAACATGTGTTCTGACATGATGTCTTCTGGTCTTAACACACATGGAGTCAGAGAAGACCAGCACACATGTGGTGCTGGGTAGGGGCCCCCCATGTTTGAGGTTTGTGCTCTCTCTCTCTTTCTCTCTTTCTCTCTCTCTATGTCTCTCTCTCTCTCTCTTTCGTTTTCCCCCCATCCATGCTCCTGTTTTGTGGCCGTCATGTGTGTTGTGTCGTTTGGGTTGCCACCACCGCCAGCTCACCTCATTTGGAGAGGCCCAGTCATGAAGTCACCCCCCAGTGAGGTGTGTGTGTGTGTGTGTGTGTGTGTGAGTGTGTGTGTAGGGGTGCTGCCTCAGCGACCGCAGTCAAATCAGTCAGTCTGTCACCCACTCCATCAGCAGGTCCACTCGTCAGAAGCGTTCCCCTCCCGCCCTCTCTGTTTCTCTAACCGCAGCGGCTGTCGCCTCCACTCCACGTCTACTCGGCGGCAGCCCGGAGGAGTGCCAGTGGTTAGCGCCGCAATTTGCACTGGGAAGCGCTTTCAAAAACACCGCCTGTCTGCCTGCCCACTCCCATGGCACACACACACACACACACACACACACACACACACACACACACACACACACACACACACACACACCACTCCTGCAATCCCACCATTTTCCCTCTTCTTTTTCCATTTGCACCCTTGTTGGAGTGTTGCGCTGGAACCAGCAATGCTGTTGCTTTAATGGGGCTCAACCTGCACAGGGCTTCTGGATCAACTCCCTAAAGCTTTAGCCCACTAATGGTTTGGTCACGCCAGGGAGGTGTGTGTGTGTATATGTGTGTGTGTGTGTGTGTCTGTGTGTGTGTGTGTGTGTGTGTGTGTGTGTGTGTGTGTGTGTGTGTGCAGTTTGCGTAAGGAGCAGAGGCATGACCAGCAGCAGCATCGCTCCACTCAGATGTGCGGCTCTGAGACCTCCGCAGTAACAGTTGGCAGCGCCAGCCGACTGACCGGGCTGGTCCACCTCTGCACAGCTGGCATGCGGGATCAAAGCAGCCCCACCGTAGCAGAGGTGTATAGGTAGCTGTGCTCATGTGTGGAGAGAGAGGGGGAGAAAGAGGAATAGAGGGAGAGAAGGAGGGAGGCAGGTGGAAAAGGGGCCAGGAAGAGAAGGAGGACAGTGAGAGAGGGAGAAAGGGAGAGAAGGAGAGGAGGAGAGTGAGAGAAAGGAGAGAGTGAGAGAAAGGAGAGAGTGAGAGAAAGAGAAAGGGAGAGGAGGAGAGTGAGAGAAAGGAGAGAGAATGAGAGAGGGAGGAAGGGAGAGAGGAGATAGAGAAGGAGAGGAAGAGAGGTGGGGAAGGAGAGAGGGAGAGGGAGGTAGATAAGGAGAGAGGGAGGAGAGTGGGAGAGAAGGAGAAAGAGGAGCACCATGGTGAGTTGTATTATGCTACGCAGGTCCACTCAGAGGCCTCTGGAGAGGGGATGGGCAGTAAACTCCCTTCAAGTGTAAAACACTCACAATAAACCAGAGAGCAGGGGAGAGAGGCCAACGTGTATTTTGCTTTTCTTTGAAATGTTTGGAATATTTCTCTGGCGCGATAAAAGCTTGTCGGTATGAGGGATAACATGCAAAATGAGTGAGTGAGAGGAGAGGAAAAACAGAGATTGATGAAGTGAACCAGAGAGAGAGGGAAAGAGAGAGAGAAAGAGAAAACAACCAGAGAGCAAGTGAACGCCTGCAAGAAAAGAAAAACGAAGGGAAAGGGAAGGTATGTAAGAACTCTCTTTTCATGTGTTTTGTTGTTTAACTTGTTTTTTGGCTTTTTCCATCCACTAACCTTGGCATGGTCAAAACGGGGCCTGAGGTCAGCAAACCATGATTAAAATGTATTCCAATTAAAATGTATTTCCCAACTCCAGGGAGGGAAACAGACAGTGGACTAGTGATAGCGAGGAAGAGAAAGAAAGCTGAGGTGAAAAATGACAGTGACAGTACAGAGAAAATAAAAAATTAACAAAAAAAAAATGAAAAGTACTCACTCTGTGAGTGTCTCCCCAGCTGGTAGGTGTTCCACCTGGTAACCCTCCTGCCTCAGGATCTCCAACACGCTGTGGTTGCCAAGGAAGTGACCTAACAGGAGACAGAGACAAAGCCCTCAATACACACACACACACACATACACACACAATAGAACAAACACCACACTCTCTTTGCACACACCCTAGGCCCTACGGGGGAACTGAGCCACTTGGCCCAAGAACAGGAGGGGTGGAGGTGTGTGTGTGTGTGTGTGTGTGTTTCTGGAGGAATGGGTGGGGGGTAACTGATGAGGTGTAAATACAGGCTGATGCAATCATCATGGCGTCCACAGGAAAGCGCTGGGCCGTTTGATTCCAGTCCGAGAGGGCCTGGGCCGGCGGCTTTCTGCAGCGCTGCACCCCCACGCTCCTGGCTCTTTGCCCTTGATCATGAGGTGCACTTGTCCGCCTCGGTAATGAGGGGTCGAATTAGACACACTGCCCGCCTGCCTGCCTCAATGCCTGGCTGCCCACTTCGCTTCACTTTGGATCTAGCTCACACGCACACACACTCTCTCTCTCACACACACACATAATACAGGCATAATTCCTTCACGGAGAGACATCAAACACGCGCTGGAGTCCGGCAGGCCGCGCTGATGAAAGGTGTTTGATTCGGGGGGCGCAGGGCCGTTAATCCGCCCCGTCACTCACCCCAGCAATAACGCCTAATGTGCCCTGACATCACCCCCCCCCCCCCCGCCATGCTCCACTGACCCCCCACCCACACACTCTCGTCTCCCCCAACTACCTCCACCTAAAGCACCCCCCTCCCCCCCACCACCCCCACACACACCTCTGTCCGTGCGTCCACCGTCCTCCTGCCAAGGCTTATTACCAGCACGCTGACAATTCTCCAGCCCGTCTCCTTTCATGCACCTTTATTAGGAGTATTTGCCTGCTCATTCCTGAGGGGTGGGGGAGCCCTTTCTTGGCTTTGGAGTTCAAAGAAATGGAGGTGTTGGCAGAACGTGTGTGTGTGTGTCTGTGTGTGTGTGTGTGTGTGTGTGTTTATGTGTGTGTGTGTGTGTGTGGGCCTGTGTGTGTGTGTGTGTGGGTGTGTCTATGTGTGTGTCTGTGTGTGTAGGCTAGCCAGCAACAGAGTGGCGGTCAGATCAGACAGGCAGATTAGCTCCCCTGGCATCTCAATCTATTGCACACAGAGGGAGGGAGGGAGAGAGAGATAGAGAGAGAGATGGAGTGAAGGGAGGGAGGGAGAGAAGAGAAACAAATGCTCCAGTGAAGATGTGCGGTTCAATTCTTTTGGCCTCTGATCCACCTCTAGCTCGTGTTCTCACCTCACCTCACCTGTGGTCCGCTCTGCACCCTCTCCTGTTTCCTCTCCCCAACCTCTCCCTCTGCTTCTGCTAGCGACTCTCTTCACACCGTGACTCTTTCAGTCCTCAGCTTCATCAGTTTTCTCATTTACAAATTATTTTATATCTATTTTTATTTTTTATCTAATCTGTTTTTCCCCTCTGCAAAATATTTTTTTCATAGTTTTGTTCGCCTAAGGCCATCAGCAACATGAACCAAGTACACACATGTTGACCACAAAACGTCTGAGCCAGCCCACCTGCACAGCCCTGCCTGAGTGAGGTGGCCTGTGTGTGTGTGTGTATGTGTGTGTGTGTACGTATGTGTGTATGTGTGTGTGTGTGTGTGAGTGTGTGTGTGTGCGTGCCTATGTGTGTATGCCTGTGTGTGTGTGTCCTCTTTGTGTGTGTGTGTGTCAGTGTGTGTGTGTGTGTGTTTCTGTGTGTGTGTGTGTGTGTGTGTGTGTGTGCGTTCCTCATCTGCATTATTCATTAGCTCTGTCTAAGGACTCATAAATAAACACAGGGTACAGAGGCCTCTCATAGGCGTTGGGTTACTGCAGCCAGAGAGAGGAAGAAGTTGCTGGGCTGGAGGGGTTGAGGTTTCTCTGGAATGTGTGTGTGTGGTCACCTCTCTCTCGCAGGGACCGCTGTCACACTGCGATGGCAACCTGGGCTGTGGTTGGCCGAACACCTGCTGAAATGGAGAGCCACTCTCTCTCTCTTTCTTTCTCTCTCTCTGTCTGTCTGTGTATGTGTGTGTGTGTGTGTGTATGTATATGACACATGCGTCTGTCACCTGTCTGGAATGTTTACTCTAGACAGCCTAACTGAAAATGCAAATGATTGTAAACAGATAGTAGTGGAGACGCCAGAAAGTTAGCCTGATTTCCTGGATATGCCGAAAACAAACAGGGGATTTTTATAGCGCTGTAATCATAAATTCACATGACCTTATCATGTCTCTCTTCTCAGAAAAGGCCTGACTGGAGGCCGTCTTAAAGAATTCATCAGTTCTAGCCACTGCGCCATCTTTTCTTTGTCCTCAGTTCTTCTTTTCTTCAGGAGACTGCAGTGGTCACTCATGTTCTTTTCTTCAGGAGACTGCAGTAGTCGCTTGTCTTCTTCCCATTTCATTCTTGTCTGTTGTTAAATCTGAACCGTAAGCACATTTCTCCATCTGCTGTCTCAGTCATAAGTGCTGTGTGCCCTTCTAATTATTGTCTTTATTTGAGACAACTCTCTCTTTCACTCTATCTTTCTTTCTGCCCCCCTGACTCTTTTCCTGACTCTCGCCTTCTATCTCTTCTCTCACATTCTTTCTTCACTCTCTCTCTCCTCTCTCTTCCCCTCTCTCACTCTCGCTCCCCCCCCCCTTCTCTCTCACTCTCCGTCTGTGTCTCATTGTCAGGATGTGCTGTGCGCATGTGTTTGTTTGTGTGTGTGTGTGTGTGGTGCGTATGCAGGGTATGTGAGTGCGTGTGTCGTGTGTTATGTGTGAGTGTGTGTGTGCATGTGTGTGTGTGTGTGTGTGTGTGTGTGTGTGTGCGTGTGTGTGTGTGTGTGTGTGTGTGTGTGTGTGTGTGTGTGTGTGTGTGTGTGTGTGTGTGTGTGTGTGTGTGCGCGCGTACGTGTGTGTGTGTGTGTGTGTGTGTGTGTGCGTGCGTGTGTGTGCGTGCGTGTGTGTGTGTGTGTGTGTGTGTGTGTGTGTGTGTGCGTGCGTGCGTGTGTGTGTGTCTGCCACCCATGCTCTGGGCTTGCTGGCTCTGGCTCCAGTCATGTCAGCACCTCTCCCCTCCTCTCATGTCCCCTCAGTGAGCCTCTCTTTCCCCCGCTGTCAACATACCAGCTCAGATCAAAAACACGTACATACACACACACACACACACACACACACACACACACACGTGCACAAATGCATGCACGCACATACACACACTCACAGACACACATACACACACGTGCACACACACACACATCTACACACACATATGAAAACATCAAACAGATGAGAGGACCAGCAATGATGTGGGTGAAGCCCAATGAGAGAATGTTCTGAACACCTGAGGAGAAGGAGGGATGAGGAAAGGAGAGGAAGGGAGGACTCACAATGAAGAGCGTAGAAGAGAGACAAGAAGAAGAGGGGGTGAGAGAAGAGAGATGAAGAGAGAGGGAGAAGGAGGGATGAGGAGAGGAGAGGAGGGTAAAAGAGAGAGGGAAGGGAGGGATGGCGGAGGGATGGCGGAGGGCTGACGTATACAGTATGCCTATAGCAGAGCTCACACTGGGCACTGTTGCTATGGCCCAAACAAACACAGATGGGGATGAAAGAGGCAGAGAGCCTGGCACAGAGAGGGGGATGAAGAGAGGAGGAGAGGAGATGAGAGATGGAGGGAGGAGTGGGGGATGAGAGAAAGAAAAGGAGAGGAGATGAGATGAGAGGTCCAGGAATGAATGGAGTGGGGGGATGAGAGAGATGTGCTATGCTGGCAGTATAGTACGAAAAACAAAGGGATGGAACAGAGAGGGATGATGAGGAGGAGAGAGAAGGTGGAGGGAGGAGTGGAGGATGAAGAGAAGAGGATAGGAGAGAAGAGTTAGAGGGAGGAGGAGTGGAGTGGAGGATCAGAGATAGAGAGAATGGAGAGTGGAGGTGAAGGGAGGAGTGGAGTGGGGGATGAGAAAGACTTGTGGTGCTGGTTGTACGGTAAGAAAAACAGAAGGACGGATAATGATGACACCAGACAGAGGGCCTCTCACTCTTTGGTGTCAGTCAGTGGGTGGCCAAGCTCTGCTTAGGTCATGTACCCGTCTGAGCAGCTGCATACAGTATATGAAGTGTGTGAGCAATGACGTATAAGATGTGTGTGTGTGTGTGTGTGTGTGTGTGTGTGTGTGTGTATGTGTGTGCACATTTACATGTCCATATTGTTACGGCTGCATGTGCTCCCAGTGCTGTTAGTCCCTGTTCTTTCTCCCCTCTCTACAGGTGTGCTGCAGGTAATCGATTGGGAGCACCTGGCCAGCTGATTGATCAGGACATAAAAGGGCTTGACGATCCTGTTCCTGGAGAGAGGCTTCTGGTGGCGACTGCTGGCTGTTGTATTGCCTCCCAGCCTGGGATTTTGTCATGTCTTTATTTAGTGTTTTGTTGTGTTATGTCTTGATGTTAATAAATCCCACTGGTTGGGTAATTTTAAAAGGTGTTATTATTTATTAGACTTTTGGGTCAGTGGTGGGTTTTTGTTCACCCCTAAAGGGCCAGCTAAAGGTGGGGCAGGGACGTGCACAGGGGGGTTGCTCAGGTTGCCCGAGCAACTGCCCATATGCCCTTCTCGACTCACGTTGCCCTTCCGAGGGGAAAGAAAAATAAATAAATAAATCGTACAGTGGATGCAAAATTTCACGTAGGCCTAGATTAAAAAAATCGCAAAGCCTCACTGACTCCGTAG